>NC_048306.1:13974527-14142704 GCF_013100865.1 Trachemys scripta elegans
TCGGCCGAACCTGCCGCGTCAGCAGGTAAATAAAACTGGCCTGGCCCGCCAGGGTGCTTACCCTGGTGAGCCGCGTGCCGAACGTTGCCGACCCCTGGGATATATAGATAGAAAACCTTTTGGATATGGATCTCTTGGAATTTTTTTCAGCTTTAGCTATCGCCAAACATACTATAGATTGTTATATTGTAAACACTTTAACTATAACATTTACAGCTATTAATATTACATCCGTTTGAGATTTTTCTTAGTTTCTTTTCTTTCTTCAAGCAAAAAGTTATTGATTAATAAAAAAAAACTTGTTTGCCTCAATGAATACTTTGATTGCAAATGCACACACACTTATAAATGATGCTTATACAAATAAATTAATGTTACAATAATTTGAAAATGGTCAGAGCCTCACTATATTAAATTAGTGTGGCACCTCAAATTTGTTTTTTTTCCCTAATTGTGTGCAAATTTTATTTTTGTTGCAACAACAACAAAATAAATGTCACATGACACAAAACATGTAACGTGTAGGACAACATAGAATAAAATAAAAGGAAACGGACCCAAAATTGTTATGTTTGAACATATAAAATAAAGCATTAAAAGCTCAATTCATTACCCCTTTCTCCCCAAATTATACAAAACAAAAGCAAAGGATTAATTAGGTGGGTACATTACCTGTTATATTTTCATTTAAAGATTTACAATAAGAATTAATTAAAACTCTCATTAATGAATTTACCTATTCCATTGTATTAGTTCAATTAGCTCAAGGCAATTGTTAACCTTAGGAGTATTACTATATACAGGCAAACAATAAGGGTTGGTGGGTGGAACTACAGCATTTCAGGGCACAGGCAACAATGGTCAACTCAGCATACTGAGCGGAGTGAGGGATCAAAGAAAAAACACAGTTAGAGGAGTGAGCCAATGAGGAAGAAGACATACAAGCCAAATTTAGTAAATGATTCATGCCTAGGGGAGAAAAAACCCTGTTTGAGTTAATAGTTTGACTGGATTCTTCAGTTCTGCTTTTTGAAATAGGTTAAGTAATTTAGTCTGGAGCCAAAGATGTTTTTCTTGGGAAATTGTAATAAGACAAAGGTTGAACGCACACTGGAAAAAAAGCAGATGGTTATAATAATACCAACATGTGCTCTATTTGCGCATGGAAAATGGAAAGGAAATTGTACAAGCTTTGGGAGAGACAAGTCCAAGTACTGTTGTTAAGGCAGTGGGACAGGACCCATAATAATAACAACCGTGATTGTTATTTTTTCCCGCAGTCATATTTGTGCTGAGGAAAGCCCGAGGTACTTGCCTCAATGACTGGTTGCACAATATCCCAGAAAGGAATGGAGAGAGCTGATTAATTATAATGGGCAGGCTTTTTAACTGTTGCAATGACCTGGGAATAGATATTATCATTGGATCATTTCCCAAAACGCAACGAATTGCTACAGATTAAAAATGGTTAATTAAATCAATACTATATCCATGTCGAACCATAAGTCAAACCATAGGTTATTCTGTTGCTCCCATAATCCAGTATGTGCAAAGACATAAAGTCTATTTATCATTCCTACCATGACTGGCAACAACTGACAAAAAGAAATGGAAATTGGGTTACTTGCAAAAGTTTTAAAAGCTAAGAATTTTCCTTAGCAAAGGAGGGAAGAGGGGGAATAAGGGTTTTCTTCATCTAGGATAAAAATAGCAGTTCTACTTCTATGACTATTAACATATTAGGCTGGCAACCTTCAATTAATAACCCACATTATCGGTAAGCGAGCAACAAAACATTCTATACATATGCTTAATAATTTAATTTACTCAAGGGTTTTTACTTCTGCTTTTGCTTCTACTCTTCTCCGCCATAGTTTGCAAATTAGAAGGGTGGTGAGCAGGGCTTTGTTTTGTTTTAATGGTATTTACTAATTCACTTTTAACATTTATATGAGACATAGTCTTGTTCAAAGAGATGTTGAATTCTGTAACAGCAGGTTGTACCCAGTGGGGATACCTATTTCAAAGGTATAATTTAATTGCTAAATTAAAAAGCCAATTGACATTAGTTACGTGTTTGGCTTCAGAGTTCAAAATCCATTGTTTAGATTTAAAATTAGTTTTTAGCACTTCAAAATTGTAATTGCTTAGTTTTCATTTTTTGTGTGTTTTAAGACTGGAGTCCATAGGCAACAAATCTTAATTCTCATTAAACCAAATCTTTGGTTAAAAGCAGTATTGCCTGTTTGTTTCTTTTTACAGGCAAACCAGTTTAGCAGAAAATGGCAAAGAGGAAAGAAACACTTTTCTTTGTACACATGTTGGCTGCTGGCCAGAGTCCAAGTGACATCTTTGCTTTCATTACTGTCTCCTGTCAAGTTTTCAACTTGGAATCTAAGTGTGCACAGGAATCTTAACTTAAAGGCACAATAGCAATTGATGACTTAATACCTTTTACTTTTAAATTATTTGGTAAAATACTTAAGTTAACTTTTTAATATAAAAGTATATTTATCTTTATAATTGCATGTTCAAAATAAAAAAACCTCTGATTATTAAGGTATACTCATTTTTAGTGGAATCTTTTGAGGCCAGTTCATTTTATGCATACATTTTGCATACACCTCCCTCTTTAAATGGGTTTTACAAACAGGGAGTGCCCATTTAGGTCCTAAAACCCTTTCACAATTGCACAAATGTATTACACCTTCTTCAGATTTTAAGAAAAATTAATTTGGTTTAATTAATTGGCCTCTTCCTTCCCCCTCCTTTTAACTTATGCTCATGTGATTGTATGGACTGTGACAGACCCAGACCAGTGGGGTACAGGAGTCTGGTAGAGGGCAAATATACTGGTCACTGGATGAGTAGTTTTCTGTTCCCTGAGTGACCAGAGCAGGGACTGCACTAGAGTAATCAGGAACCTGCTAGAACCAGTTAAGGCAGGCAGGCTAATTAGGACACCTGGAGTCAATTAAGAAGAAGCTGCTAGAATCAATTAAGGCAGGCTAATCAGGGCACCTGGGTTTTAGAAGGAGCTCACTTCAGTTTGTGGTGTGAGTGTGAGGAGCTGGGAGCAAGAGGCGCAAGGAGCTGAGAGTGAGAGGGTGTGCTGTGGAGGACTGAGGAGCACAAGCATTATCAGACACCAGGAGGAAGGTCCTGTGGTGAGAATAAGGAAGGTGTTTGGAGGAGGCCATGGGGAAGTAGCCCAGGGAGTTGTAGCTGTCATGCAGCTGTTACAGGAGGCACTATAGACAGCTGCAGCCCACAGGGCCCTGGGCTGGAACCCGGAGTAGAGGGTGGGCCCGGGTTCCCCCCAAACCTCCCAATTGACCTGGACTGTGGGTTCTTCCAGAGGGGAAGATCTCTGGGCTGTTCCCCAACCCACATGGTGAATCTCTGAGGCAAGAAAATCTGCCAATAAGTGCAGGACCCACCAAGATAGAGGAGGAACTTTTCATAGATTCATAGATTATAGGACTGGAAGGGACCTCGAGAGGTCATCGAGTCCAGTCCCCTGCCCGCATGGCAGGACCAAATACTGCCTAGACCATCCCTAATATACATTTATCTAACCTACTCTTAAATATCTCCAGAGACGGAGATTCCACAACCTCCCTAGGCAATTTGTTCCAGTGTTTAACCACCCTGACAGTTAGGAACTTTTTCCTAATGTCCAACCTAGACCTCCCTTGCTGCAGTTTAAACCCATTGTTTCTGGTTCTATCCTTAGAGGCTAAGGTGAACAAGTTCTCTCCCTCCTCCTTATGACACCCTTTTAGATACCTGAAAACTGCTATCATGTCCCCTCTCAGTCTTCTCTTTTCCAAACTAAATAAACCCAATTCTTTCAGCCTTCCTTCATAGGTCATGTTCTCAAGACCTTTAATCATTCTTGTTGCTCTTCTTTGGACCCTTTCCAATTTCTCCACATCTTTTTTAAAATGCGGCGCCCAGAACTGGAGACAATACTCCAGCTGAGGCCTAACCAGAGCAGAGTAGAGCGGAAGAATGACTTCTCGTGTCTTGCTCACAACACACCTGTTAATGCATCCCAGAATCATGTTTGCTTTTTTTGCAACAGCATCACACTGTTGACTCATATTTAGCTTGTGGTCCACTATAACCCCTAGATCCCTTTCTGCCGTACTCCTTCCTAGACAGTCTTTTCCCATTCTGTATGTGTGAAATTGATTTTTCCTTCCTAAGTGGAGCACTTTGCATTTGTCTTTGTTAAACTTCATCCTGTTTAACTCAGACCATTTCTCCAATTTGTCCAGATCATTTTGAATTATAACCCTGTCCTCCAAAGTAGTTGCAATCCCTCCCAGTTTGGTATCATCCGCAAACTTAATAAGCGTACTTTCTATGCCAATATCTAAGTCGTTGATGAAGATATTGAACAGAGCCGGTCCCAAAACAGACCCCTGCGGTACCCCACTCGTTACGCCTTTCCAGCAGGATTGGGAACCATTAATAACATTTTATAACTTTGTCACAGGACATACACATCCCACTCTAGGAAGTGGGAAAATGTGCATTGATCAAGTCAGTATGCCAGTTAATAAAGCATTATATGGCAAATTCATATTTCCAAATCATTTAATTGGGTAGCATTAATTTTTACCTGCTTTTTAGCTAAGAGCCAGCCATATCTTTTCGTTCAATGGACCATTTGTTGAAAGCATACTGCTTTTCTTTGTAAACTAATAGTTTTGGTTAGTTTAGGATTAACATAACATTTTCTTTTTAGGAGTTTTGTCTGGATCTACCATCAGGCTGACTTGGTTTTTATTCCAAGCTGGTAGTTTCTCCAGATAATCTTTTTTTATTTAGGTTCTCCTCAGTTTCTCCTTCACTGAAACCACCCACCATTACTTCCTAGATCACTGTTGTTTCTTGGACCCATGAAGCTGCATTCTCTCATTTTCTAATGAGTACCTAAGTCTGTTCCAGTCTATTGCTCGTTCATGTGTCTTTTCCTTCCATAGCTCATTTAATTCTATTAACTTCCTACATTTTTTGGTTCTTCTACTTAATGCCTGGACATGTCCCCTTAAAACGCAAACCTGCTCCATTAAATCCTCCTGTTCCTTCCTGCACTTAGTAGGCTTGCCAGTGCACCCTGTTTCACCGCAATGAATTGCTCCTGAGGTACTCCGTAAGGGCTTCTGTACTCTTCCTCCTGTTTTTGACAACTTAATTTCTGTACCTTCTCTTTCCCATCTTTTCTGACATTCTTTCAATTTTCCTTTTGTCTTTTGTAAACTACAAACCAGTGGCACATTTAACAACTTATGCTTTCAAGCTGCATTTTTAATTCCTCACTTTGCTCCTCTTCTTTCTTGAGCTTTTTTTGTCATTTACTCAAGCTTGGGATCAAAAGCCGTACATGCCAAAGACTGAACTGCCTTCCCTTTTAACTCTTTCTCCTCGACGTTCTTCATTACTAATTCATTGTCTCGTTCATAATTTAGAATTTAGTGAGAACTCTTTTGCCACATCTTGCATTACAGGACAGACACTAGAGAGTCTGTAGTTAAAAAGTAAAATTAAAAACATGTTTGTTTCCCCTAGGCATGTTTTAACTTGCTGTTTAGCTCCGTTCATTCCAATGATGCATTTAGTTGCTCTGATTAAATTTAATTTTAATAAATTACTGTTTTTAAAAAGTCGTGTTTTGAGAAAGCCCTGTGGTTTAATTTGGTTGGAGTTGTTGGATGTCACTGAGTAAAAGTGGAATGAGCCCAACTGTTTTGACCTGAGGCTCTGATGCAACATGCGCCTGACTTTAAGCATGTGAGTAATCCTGTGGAAAATAGGACTTACTCACATGCTTAAGTATGTTTCTGAACTCCAGACATTTTGATTTATATACCTATTTTCCTTTTGTCTTATGTCATATTTGGTGATGGGTGCATCTCCAAAGATTCTGAGGTTAGGTCCAGTTCAGAGGCTTACCCAAACTCTTTTGAGGGCTGTTGTCCAATGTTTGCCCTTCTCTCTCCTTCCAGCAGCTTAGTTGAGGAAAAGAAGAAAGGTTTCATGATCCAACTGAAATATTTCCTGATGTTAGGTTAGGTTACAGTATGGGTATAGGCTCTTTATTTTACTACTTTTAGTAATTCAGATAGCCATTAAGCACTTAATACAATAAAAAATATCAGTGCAGATTAATAGACTGCCCTCAAAAGGTAATATTAGATGAAGTTGTTGGAAGAAAATCTGCTTAGTCTCTGTTTCTCATACCTTAATGCTTACTTTATCTTAGTGTATATTAGGAAAGTGAAAATTCAAAAGCAATTTCCATCTCCCGTAGAGGAACCTGTTCACCGGTCCCTAGTAAGAAGAGAGAGGGAATCTGGATTTTGACCTCCCTAATACTTTGCAACACACAAAAGAGGCAGGTCACAATTCTGTGAGTTGCTTTGCACGGGTAGCCCCATTATGTAGTGCTGCACTGAAGTCAAACATAAGAATCTGCTTACAGTGAGCACCTTGCTTGGCCTTACTACTTTACTACTCATTTAGAGATGGGCTTAAATGAGCTGAATCAGCCCATTATACACAGAGGGTCTGGACATGAAATGTTCTGTTCCTGCTCTAGATATGCAACTTTCACCAACCACTATTCTATCTTTGATTGTCCACCTGCTATAAATGAATTGGCTGCTTAGATATCATTCCAACCCTAGCCCCTTATCTGCAGCTTCTTGGGGATACATTAAACATTAACCTTGAGAGCTTGTTTTCTTGAGTATTCACAATTTTTAAATAGGCCTAAAATTGCTCCCAAACTATTTCTTCTAATGAACCATGACTAATGAACTGCAATAGGTTTTCCTATTATGTCTGTGCTATTTTTGTCTTTGAATTACAGAAACTTCAATCATTGTGATTATAGGCAATAAGACAAGTTGACACTTAAACAGTTGAAATGTGTTCTTTTATTATAACTTGTGTTAGAGTGTATTTAGAAATTGTCGTTTTTGTTTTCATGGTCTCTTGAAGGTTTTTAAACTGTTTTATGTAGAGATGGAAACTGAGAATGAAAACCCTAGATTTGAACCTGGTGAGCATTCGCATGTGGACCTGGATTTGAATCTCAAACCTATCTCTACTATTATATCACTTTTCTTTAATAAATAGAAGCATGAAAATAAACTGTATTATTATGAGCCTATTTAACCTCACACTATCTTCATTGGAGGATTCCATACTTCCCTACATCCTTGGGCCGTCATAGTTCAGCAATGTTGTTCTAGATGAAAACAAGGGCTATCGTATGGCAATGAGAGCCACTCAGTCTTGTCTAGGAGTTCAACTCATGATCTTCATAGTTCTACCAGTCCTAGTAGACAGGCACCAGAATCAAAGTCAAGCTTAACCTGCCATAAAATTCTAATGCTTTTTTTTTTTTCATTTCTTAGTCCTTCTTTGATCTCTCTAATGACATATTTCGTGTATGCTAGAAGGTGGGGGACATGCAGTTATATCTTTAATACCACCAAGAGCATTGGTTGCAGCCTCCTGACATTTGATAATGAGAGATTGACTTTCACAGGCTGTGGGGTTTGGTTGATCAGGGGAAAGACAAAGATGGCAGCCAAAGCCAAGGGCTTCACCTTCAATATCAAATCAGGTCATATTTTTCTTTATCACTAAAATGTCTAACAAATCCTTGACTCAGTAAAGAATGTCATTACGGCTTAGACAGAATGGTACAGCTTTAGGCAGGAGACGTTACGATGAAGCTTTAGTACACGATAAAACAATCTAAGCACAAATTAAGTTTATAGGGGCAACACTGAATATTTTTAGCAAGAGAGTCACTTTTTCAATTGCTAACCAGGACATCCACCTTAAGTTCTAGTTTTCAAGGTCTTCAATCTACTGAGATGACTTTTCTCATTAAAATTTTTCAAACCATTGAACATTACTGTCTAAATTAACAAAATGTAGTATGCATGGGTAATTTCAACATTATATGCTAACTTTTATTTTTAAAATGCCCTTTGGAAACAAAATGATACTCTTATATAACATTTACTTTTTTAGAATTTTTTCTTCTACTTGGTGATAGCAAAGTAGACATCTCCTTTGGGTACTAAAGAAGAGTCTGTTCTAGGACTGGGAAGACTTTTATTAAAACTTAATGATTTTTAACCCAGCAAATTATTTCCAGCTTTTGGTTTTAGTGATTAAAAATACCTGACATTTATAATCTGAAGGTCAGTCAACAATGCCATGCACAAGCTGTAGTGAACAGAGATATGTAATAACAAGGAGTCCGGTGGCACCTTAAAGACTAACAGATTTATTTGGGCATAAGCTTTTGTGGGTAAAAAACACACTTCTTCAGATGCATGGAGTGAAAATTACAGATGCAGGTATTCTTATACTGACACATGAAGAGAAGGGAGTTACCTCACAAGTGGAGAACCAGGGCCAATACAATCAGGATGGATGTTCACTCCCAATAATTGATGATGAGGTGTCAATTCCAGGAGAGGCAAAGTTGCTTTTGTAGTGAGCCAGCCACTCCCAGTTCCTATTCAAGCCCAAATTAATGGTGTTAAATTTGCCAATGAATTTTAGTTCTGCAGTTTCTCTTTGAAGAAAGTTTCTTTCTCCACGTAAAAGAATAAATGGACACAAATGAGACATACAAAAGCCAGTAGGAGAACACTTCAGTCTTCCTGGACATTCTATAACAGACTTAAAAGTAGCCATACTTGAGCAAAAAAACTTCAGAAACAGACTTCAAAGAGAAACTGCAAAACTAAAATTCATTTGCAAATTTAACACCATTAATTTGGGCTTGAATAGGGACTGGGAGCTGCAAAGCCTTTAAAAAAAAATCTCACTTTCAGTGCCTATGACATCCTCAACTTTTGTCAATCACGTTACTGACTTAGAGACAGAACTTGTCCCTTTAGTCAATTCCCCCTCAACCCCCACCCCAACTGATATCCTGCTGTATTGAGTCCAACTACCTTTTGATACTGTAGATATTGAAGTGCTAATCACTCTCCTAAAGTGGTTGGTGGGAATGTTATAGGGCAGATCTCATGCAGTTGTCCTTTCTCTTAGAGAGATTGCAAAAGATAAAATTGGGCACTTGCTTTTCTATCCCAAAGTTCTGATGCTGTCACAGTTCTTATTCAGTGTGAATAGGAGGGATTTATGGGAGTTAGTGAAGAGAGATGAACTGAAATGCTTTCACTATGCTGATGATATCCACTATTCTATTTCGGGCTTGCCTACATTGAGAGTTGTCCAAGTGGCTTGATCAGTATTTGGATGCCACTGAGGATGAAGGAAAACAAGTTGATTGAGACTCATTTCAGATAAACTGTGGTAGACTGGGGAAGCAACCAGAGGCTATATGTAAGATTGCATCCATCATTTACTACTAAAGCTTGCAACTTGGGAGTTTAGTTATGTCCCTAGCTGTTTTTAGACGACCAAATACATCTAATCAGGAGGTTGAGACCCTTTGTTTCTAATGAAGACCTCATTAGTGTAACCCATACCTTTGTCACCTCAAGTTTAGATTACTGCTGGGGTGCTCTACATGGGGCTATTCCACAAATGCATTTGTAAACTAAAACTAATGTAGAGTACTGCCTCCTGCTTGGTAAATGGAGTTTTCTTATTGTGAACATGTGACACATCAGTGCTCTGGAATATGCACTTGGCTGCCTTTTAACTTCTGGGTGATGTTTAAAATATTGGAATTGACCTATAAAGTTATATATTGGTTGAACATACGTTGGGAGAGAGACGACCTCTTTCCCCATGTGATTCGGCTGCAGTTGCTACCAGCAGAGACATTCAAGTTGAATCTCCCTTTGCTAATCAGGGGGCTGCTGATGGGGTGTTCTCCGTCAAAGTTCCTTGCTTTGGAATTCACACACACCCTTGGTGTAAATTTGTTAGTCTCTAAGGTGCCACAAGTACTCCTGTTCTTTTTGCGGATACAGACTAACACGGCTGCTATTCTGACACCCTTGGGGTTGACCCTCAGGGCATACCTCAAAACACATGTTTTTGAAAAGGTGCTTGATGGAGGGCTGAAGAAGTATGTGATGTTTGTCATGGAAGAATGAGGAATGGGGAGATTGTTTTGTTATGTTTTCTTGTTGGTTACTGGTTTTATGTTGAGTGGAATTTATGTCCGTTCTGTTCCTTTTACTTTTATTGTTATGGATTTTATATTTAATGGATGTCATGGCACCTGGAGCCTGAGATTCATTTTGTACAGTCTGTAAATTAAAATAAATAAAAAATATTATTTAAATATTATTGATAAAATTATTTTGAGTGTTCATCAAATTGGCAATGATAGGAAATTGAGATCATTTGTGTTTTCTTTGACTTATTTATTTATTGCTTTTGACAGTTACATGAGTTGTGCAGCTACCATAAATGTCCTTGGCAAAGTGGTTAGTAGTAGTAATAATTGTGTAATGTCGGCCTTAACTTTTCTCTCTTCTCGTATACAGTGTTTTAAAAAAACCTACCTCCTATTGCTCAGAATGCCTGCATTTGGCACTTCACTGCTTAGATGAAGATAAGATTGACTAATATACATACATCAAACTTTGAAGCAAAACAAAAGAAAATTTGCTAGCAATCTAGTTTTGACATGGCTTATCTGCCAGACAAAAATCCTTTCTAAGGTACATCCCACACAGAGAATTCTTCTTGTTATAATTCAGTATCTATTGCAAATGGAGCCTTCATTAATTCTGTACCAGAATTCCAGCTTTATGTAGGTGTCATATTGGTTTATCATAGATTTAGTTTTTAACCAGAGAAGCTGAATGCATACCACAGGTTTCACTTTCAGAAAGCCCACATCCCCCTTTCTAAGGTGAAATATTTTTTGTAGACTAGATTATGCCTTATATACACAACTCAGAGATGAACACATTATGGAGTTGGTATGGTATGATGGCAACGTTGTTGATTTAAATGGTGCTTCAAGCTGTACCTTTAAGTATTAGAGATGGACAAACTCATTTTGCCTACTTTTGAATCTACTCAATCATTGTCCATTCTCAGTACCGCTCAGGATCAGGTGCAAAGAGTACAAATATAGACTCCATATGCTGTTTTTCTTGTGAGTCTCATTTAAACCTCTGATGAAAGGCACAATGTAGAAGATTCATAGTCTTTCACAAAATACCCTGATAGTTCTCACCTTTTCCATCTGTCGCTGCAGTTTGGGAACAACAGTCTTTTCTACACTCTGCTGCTGCATGTGTTGTGTGGTGGTTTAAACCTAATAAGGCACTTCAGAAGAATCCTGAACTCCGAGTGAGTGCACAAAACCATTCCGAGTTTTCTGAAAATGGAATCTTGAGGAGATTTAGGTTAACCTTGTTTTCTATGTAGACTCTGGCTGGATTGTGCGTACTCCTCTCCACTGTCTCTCATAAAACCAAAAACTCCTCAGTCTGTTAGCTAGAACACTAAATCAACACTTTCATTTACATATATACTTGTGGAAGACACTTATGCAGTCATCCATTTCAGTAGTATCTGTGCGATGGCCAGGAATAGTATGGAAACAGAATCCTTGATTTTAGCTGATCTGTATAATAACTAAAAGAAAACATCTTATCTGGCCTCTGCTAATATGAATGTTGTTAAATTTAAATATACAGTGTAAATTTGGCAAGCATAATAGCACACTCCTCTGTACAGAACTTTAGAACAGTTTGTGGTAATATAATGCGGTTGGAATGTATTCACCCACTGTTCCCCTCTGTATTAGTAACAATCAACGTTTGGGTGGGTGCTCTTTCTGTCTCAATTTCTCTCTCATCCCTAGGGATACACAGAGTCAAAATCCTCCTACAAACTATATCTGAATTTATTTGATTTACCCTTTGAAAATAAATGTTTACTGTCCATGGTTTGTTTATGAGTTTTTAAAATTTTGATCAACAGGAGAAAGTCACAAAACCTGACCTCTTATTTCATGAGTGTCCCGAGGGTAGCAGATAATGTACAGTCATTGCGTAGTGTATATAATTGGAGTCCAGGAATAACAGATTCAACTCCTGCAAATTCTGTATATCTTTTCTGTTACTACTTATACTGAAATACTAAAATATTTGTCTTTCTTCATTGACTCATAGCTAGACCTGGTCATATAACAACATGCTTGGCAAATATTTTTACAGTTATTTCAAGCTCTGCTGTTGCTGATTGCTTGAAAATATTTAGATGACTGACGGTTACTTGAGCAAGTGATCATGAGTTCTAAAATTTGCTCAGTCTTTTGCATAAAACAAATTTGTTGGAAAATCAACTAGCAAGTGCATTATTGATTAGTCACTATGTGTTATTTGCCATTCATTATCCTCCTTTTAAAAAAAGTTATCCAATCAGGGGACAGAAACAATACTGCATGACTTACCTGGCCAACCAACACACCATGAATAACAAATAGACAAAATTAATCATTTGGGAATAGCCCAAAGGCTGAAATTTATTGGCCTAAATGAGTAAAGGAACTCTTGCAAATAACACACAAACTAACTAACTGTAGGGACGCATAGCTCCCGAATCGCCAGCCCACAGGCGCGGCAAACTGCTCCCATGGCTACGAGGCAGGAGTGACCTTCAATCCAGCGTTTGTGTTTGGGAAACTTATTTGGCTGATTTGATTGAACCCTCGCAGCTGGCATTCACGCGCTCAAGAGATGGGTTCGTTATCTTATGTGCATGTATACTGCCTGGCTTTTCTATGCGCAAGAATGTAACCACTAAGAAGTGTTGTAAACAAAGTAAGGAGAGAAATAAAAACCCCAGGAAAAGTTTTCCTGGGAGGCTTTTTGCAAGAGCTTGTAAAGCTCTCTGGCTACCAACAAACCTGGCGTTCTGTTTCCTGCGTCGTCACCACAGCTGGTGACCCCGACGTGATACCCCTCTACTCACCGGCTGGATACGCCAAGCGCGCCCGCGGCTGTTTGCCGCCCCTTATTCGTGAGTATGGGGGGGAAACTTTCCAGTGCCCAGAAGGAGCACGCAAGAGAGTTACAAAAGATTATAAGGCAGCGATCATGTGTCGTTGTCTCGGTCGCTCATATTGAGGACCTCCTAAGGGAAATAGATCGCCAGTGCCCCTGGTATCCGGACTGCGGGTCATTACAGCTTTTTGATTGGATACGGATTGGGATCACCTTGTATAGTGAACCCCGTGCCCCAGTTCAGCACCTGCTGCTCTGGCAGCGTTGTAAGGAGGCGCTGGAGGGGTTCGGCCCCGACGGCCTTAAGCCGGTTTCCCCTTTGCCCCCAGGTGATGGGCCACCCCCCTCCAACCCGCAGCTGACCCTCCCTGCGCCGCTGCCCGTGGCGGCGCCCCCCTGCCTACCAGGCGGGCGGGGGGGCGCTGTCGCCGCGGCGAGTGCGTGAGGCCGGTCTCTTGACCAACGAGGAATCCAAGTGTGGGTTGGAGGCGTTTCCTGTCTCTTGGCGGGATAATGGAAAAGGGGGGGCGAGTAGTGGACTGGGAGGCTCTCCCCTACTCGGTTCTGCACGAGCTCCGGGGGATCTTGAAAGGTGTGTCAAACGGTTATCACTTGCTCCCCCAAGATTGGAAAGACATGTGTCGCATGGTGCTGTCTCCCACGCAATACGTTGTGTGGGACAGCGAGTACCAGCGAGAGGCGCTTGCGGCAGCAGCACAAGGTGGGGGGGCTTATCTTGCTGAGCAGTTATATGGCACAGGGCAGTTTTCGGGCATCCCCGAGCAGGCGGTGGGCATGCCCCAGGTAGCTTTTCCCATCATTGGCCAGTGTGTCCGTCGCGCGTTTCGCAGGGTCCCCGCTGCGAGCGAGTCCTCTAAGTCCTTCGACCCTGGCGGAGTTGCTGCAGGCGTGTACTGATGTAGGCACTCAAACCCATCAGATGGCCCTGCTGGCAGCTGCCCTGCACAAGGGGCAGAAGCCTCAGGGGAACTGCTTTAACTGCCACCATCCATATTGATGATTAGGCGTACGGCCCTCCCCCTCCGTTGGCTCACTGATGAGCCCGTATGGGTTGCGCAGTGGCCGCTTTTCCCCAGAATATGTGCAGTGTATATTGTAGCAGAGGTAAAGGAAATGCAAACCTACCAATATAGGTTGTGTTGTCTTGTTCAGATCACTGTGTGTTTGAAAGCAGGAGGTAGAAGTAAAAGGCAATCAAAAGACTGGGATAGTTAATTGTGTCCCTTTTAAGTAAAAATCTTTAAGCTGTAGATAGCTTTGGATTTGGAAGCAAGCCAGAAAGCATTTGTATTAATGCAAGTTTCTAACTAATAAGGTAGAAGCCACCGAAATCTGGGCTGCCTATGAACAAATACAAGGAAACATTTTAAGCAATGACTGACTGCCCAAAAGGGGTAGACCTCTGTTCTTTTGTTTTTCAGATCATCAGAGAAAACGGATGCCAGCTGAACAGCATTCAATGTACCATGCATTTACTGGCACAATAGGGATTATTTTTATGTTTTATGGCAAAATTGTTGTTAAAATTTGCATACCAACAGTCTTTGGAAGCAAAGACATGGAAGGTTAACCCACTCCCCATATTGTCCATGGGATCCTTCTGGCTACCTCAGATTTCTAGCCAGAGGGCTGGGGAGGGAGGAAAGCAATTAGACACCTGAGGTTGTACCGAGTGCACTCCTCAAAAGTGGGTGTGCTTGTCCTGGTTTGTTGCTCCAAAGCTCTGTAATAAAGTTATTTTACTGGAAGAGTGAAGGTTTCCTTTGTAGGTTAAAAGAAGCCGAGAAAGGGAGAAGAGGAAAAAGCACAGAATGAGTTAACTGAGAGGAAAATACAGCTTGCAGCCTCATCCAAGGCCACAGCCAAAACTTGGCTGATCCCCAAGACAAGGGTGGGGGGCTTAAATGTGCCCGAGCAACTATGAGATCTGCAAAACACTGCCAGGCATTAATGAAATGTGTTAGGTTTCTTTTCTCACAGGTAGAAAAGTGTTATCCAAAAATCCTAGCACCCCTGCCATTTATTAAAACCAGGAGACTGAGTCTATGTAAAGTCCATCAACGAAAGACTGCTTTGGCTCCATGCTGGAAAGGCTCTTTCCAAGTCCTGTTAACCACCAACACCGCTGTGAAGTGCCAAGGACTGACTGCCTGGACCCATGCTTTTCACTGTAAAAAGACCCCTCCACCTCAGGAGGACTCTTTGACTGATGATAAGCCTATTTCTTCTTCTAGCCCTGCTGTGCCTTCTGGACAGCAGGAAAAAGGAAAAAAGACAAGGTGAAGTGCTAGTAACCTCTCCCTTGTCCACTGACAGACCTACTGTTGCTCTGAATTTTTCCAGAAAAAGCAAAACCATTACAGGGTGATGTGCTAGTAACCTCTCCCCTGTATGATGCTAAACCACACTGTTTCAGGAAAAGAGAAGAAGGAACACTTGCTTCCTTGAAACCACAAAGTCCAGGAATTCCTGACTACAAGAGACATTAAGAACTGACCCTAGTGAAGAAACAAAGAATTATACACTAGCAGGAAGAAATTTGTGGAACCCACGTTTGGGAACGTGGTATTGATTGGATTTTGGGGTTTATTCTACAGGCTGCGCCCTGTGTTTTGGATAAGTACTTCAGTATGTATTGCCTTCCCTAATTGGATTTTAAATGATAAGTACCAAAGGCACCTTGTTGCCATTGCCCCTGCTATCTCCTCCATTACACTATTACCCTTGTAACACATCAAAATACAGACAATGACCCAGAAGTTGCTAACAGAGATGGTATTGAATATCACTAAGGCTGGGAAGGCATTGCAGTGGGATCTAGCATGTTCAGGCTTGGCCCACTGCCCTTACAGACACATCAGGAGTACCATCTGATCTGTGGCCATGGAGACATACTTAGAGACTTTCTTGGTAAAAGTGCAAACGTTCTCAATGCTCCTTCCAAGCATATGGACCGGTTGAGGGGATGTGGCCTTCCACATACCGAATCCTGCCGGGTCCATGGGGAGGATGCATGTGGGATTGAGTAATTTACCAAGACATCTGGGAAATTAGACTACCTGGTATGCCCAGTTAATTTTAGTCAGTGCTCCTGGGATTACACCTGACAGGACGCTTACTTTTTCAAGTTAATGACAGCTGTGTGTATGTTAATGACACCACATTACAAGACATTTGGGTCCACCTGGCAGAAGTATTAAATCAATCTGATTTCTGCCTGGCCGTTGCCCCGGACATGCAAGGTCTGTTAAGTACTGCCTTGTTCCTGTCTACAAACCACCCAATAACATCTGGGATGTGAGACAGTGAAAGAAATGTGCTGTTTTAAGCTTACTGATAATAGTTTTGCATCCAATAGCAGACTAATATGCTGAAATGTTATGCTTAAGCCATCCGCCAGGAAGTTTTTCCTTTTTGGTGGGATTATATCTAGTTATAGCCACCCTTAGAGTGGATGAAGACCCTTTTATAGTATGGGGTCCTAGTTTTGATTTTTGATGTTTTACTTTGCTGCTTTGTTTAATGTTTACCTAATCTAGTGACATTGTGTATGCTACCCTGAGAAGGTGCTTTGTTTAAACACCGCATCTATAAAATAAAACAGGGGGGGATGTAGGGACCCATAGCTCCTGAATCGCCAGCCCACAGGCGCGGCAAACTGCTCCCATGGCTACGAGGCAGGAGTGACCTTCAATCCAGTGTTTGTGTTTGGGAAACTTATTTGGCTGATTTGATTGTACCCTCGCAGCTGGCATTCACGCGCTCAAGAGATGGGTTCGTTATCTTATGTGCATGTATACTGCCTGGCTTTTCTATGCGCAAGAATGTAACCACTAAGAAGTGTTGTAAACAAAGTAAGGAGAGAAATAAAAACCCCAGGAAAAGTTTTCCTGGGAGGCTTTTTGCAAGAGGCTTGTAAAGCTCTCTGGCTACCAACAAACCTGGCGTTCTGTTTCCTGCGTCGTCACCACAACTAACAGAGGTTGGGATCAGTTCCCAAATGAGTCAGAAATTGAAAAAAGACCAAAATTTGCCATAAGAATCGTACATGATGAATCTTCAACCGGCTCTCTTTGTAGATGATGAAGTAAATATTTCTCTAATAGTGTCAGATAAACCCATTTTCTTAGGCCTTCATTCTGAGGACCGCATATGCTATCCTAACTTATGACCAGGAGACTGAGTTACAGGCATTATAACAATCTTACCCCTGAATTTCTTGGCTTTTATGGGTTTGTCAGATCCATTCATATTTCAGCTTAGCTCTTCTCCTGAATCCACTCACACCTTGTTTCTCAGATGCCTCAAGAAAAGCTCATCTTACACAGCACCTGAAATGGAATTTCCTAAGTGCCCCCTGAACCTTCTTATCCATGAGATCAACTGACAATTTATTTTTATATTTCATGCACTCGTGTAGCCTTATGCTGAATAAGATTTTGAGAAATTTCTGCAGTTCTTGTATCGTATCTTCTAACGCGTTCATATCCAGGTTTAAGTATGTAGCAAATTGCTGTGTAGTTTGCCAGCAAACCATTTCCTTCATAGCCCACCAGCGCTTTAGAGATTTAAAGATGGTGCCCAGAGAAGGAGAATTTCTTCAAAGAAATTCTCTGTGTATCGGTTCCCACCTGTAAAACAGGAAAATATAACTAAGTTTCTCTAACCCTTTGTCTGTCTTGCATATTTAGGTTTTAAGCTCTTTAACAAAGGCTCTCTCTTACTATGTGTATTTACTATACTTAGCACAATGAGGCCCTGATCTTGGCTGGGGTCTTTAGATGGTGCTGTACTATAAATCATAAAAATAACAGGCTCTTCAGCTGCGATACTAAAATTAAAATACAATTTGATTCTAACTATCAGAGCCCCAGAAATATTAATGATGTCACATAAAGTGGCATCATTTAAAACAAAACAGGGCAGAAATGCCTGCATCAGAGTCCGTAGAAAATAAAACTGAAAATATTTCTGAAAAATGACATTTTCAGGACAGGAAAGTGTGAAAATGACAATTTCAGTGAGTGACAGGATGGTTTGACCAAAATTAAACAGGACAGTGATGTGATCAGACACTTATTAAGAATAATCCAAAACTTAGAAAACTAAAAGATGTTTTAAAAAGTAAAAACTGTTCATTTTCAAACCCAACTAACCAAATATGTGGCCCAATATATGGATTAAAATCTTCTTCCTCACATCAGTGACAATTTAAGAATTTGAGGTGTGGTAATTCTTTAGCAGATAGTAAATAAGACATCAAATAGTCTGTGTCTACTGATATTAACGGCGCAGTTAAGACACCCTAGTTGAAATCATTAGGCTAGTCATGTTCAGGAGTTCTATTCCAGTGCATGTCTCCTTTGCAATTAACTCAGAAATTTCAGAGGGAATCATTCAGGGCTTGTCCTCATGGAGACTAGTGCATGGTGTGAATGTACAGAGCTCTAGTCTTCTGTGCACTAAGTCGCCACGTGGATGCTGCTACCGAGTTTTTTGTTGTGGGAACATTTAATGAGCAGCAGCCGGGTTCACAGGGCAACTTAACACGTGGCAGGTTAGTGCGCTGTACGTTCACATCCTGGCTTGCAATGCTGTGTACACAAGCGATTAGCATGCTTTTCCCAGCATGGAATGCCATAGATATATTGCAGTGAGGCACATACATGACCAAAACACCATCTTGCTTGTCATATCTTGTGGATATTCTTCATTCTAAGGTCACTAATAAAAAGAGTCACAAGGCATATATAGTTACTGAGCAAAACCATTTCCCCAATGTACTTTTAGTGGGTAACATCAAGTGTTCCACAAGGTAATAAGCACCACAAAGAAGAAAAATAAGAGTCAAGAACAGGAAATAACAGGTCAAATACCTCACGTTAACACTGGTCATTCACAGTGAGCAGCAAAATTTACTCTTATCTCAGTCTATATCATGTTATCTTAAACTAGGAACCTGATGAGTGTTTTAAGGAAAGAGAAGAAAATGAGCCATAAACCAAACTCAACTCTGACCCTATCTCCTATATAAGTCAGAAGGCAAACTTTGTTGTTTGCCCTTTTGTTTTCCTCTTACTTTCATCTGTTCTCTCCTCCAAATTACTGAGTTGGGTAAATCAGGAGAGTGAGGGCCTCTCCTTCGTCACCCTTAGGACCAGCGCCACTAAGAGGGTGGGTTATGAAGCTAATGGGGCTCTTGATTGAGCTGAAGTGGTTGTTTGCTGTGATTGTGAAAGTGGCTGCACTTAGGGGGTTTTCACTGCAGGCTCCATGCTGCCTGAAATTCCTCTGTGCTTAGTATTTGCTGCAGCACTTACAGATTCTTTAAATTTTTCATCATTTTTAGTGGCAGTCATAGTTTGTTTAGCTATTCCCTCAAGGCCATCTTCCTTAGTGGCTGCTGAATTTAATCTTTTCTCTTTTCCAATTGACATAGTTTACTTTGTCACTTCTAAAGCTTTTTGATACTAGTGCATTAAGCTCCTTCCCTCTCACCGGTCGCTGCTTTCGCCATTCATGTTTGGAAGGCCAGAGTCTCAGGTTTTTATCTTCCCAACCAATTTCACTTCTAGCCTGAAATGTAAGCTCTATTTTAATCGTGGAATTAGTGATGGGTGTGAATGAGTAAATCAAAACTGACCCAAACTTTTTGCTCCAAATTCAAAACCATCTGGAACCTTCGTGAAGGTTTAGAACAAAAAAAAGCACTTAACGTTTTGTTATAAATGAAACTTCCTAAGTTTCTGTACATCCTGAATATATCCACCCAGAAGCCAAAGGATTAGCATATTGGCCTTTCTCGTAGTATTTTTGGCCCAGTTGAAACTAGAAAGTACTGAGTGTCATACAAGCAAGCGTCACCTGGCGACATCTCCACCTTGAATTCCAAACCAATGAGGTTCAGGTAAATATGAATACAATCCAGATTGTTTTGGTGCCTATCTGGACCAAACCAGCTGTCCATTTATGAATCTCCTATCACTGCTCTGGATTTTGATTCCAAAGTGAAAACTTCCAGTCCTTTGACTACATCCAATTTAGTTCCATATACTGCAGCTCCATAGCAGAATGATGCCCTTCATTTCCTCCATCAAATTGCAATAATCAAGGGGGCGGGTTTTCAGGAGCCCATCTGTCCAATTGCAATGTGCAAAATGCATCCCTGATTTTAATGTGGGAGAGGTACAAGTACAGTAATTGCCTTGGTAACTTTTATGTGTGCAATTACTTATCTACACTTCTGAAAATGTAACCCTAAATCTGCCATAGAATTATCTGACATTTTATTTACGTTATTCAACAGCATGAACGCCAGATATCAAAAATGTTTTGTGTGAGCTCAGGGGGGACTGCAGTAGTAACAGAGGCATTACTGTGATCAGGTAGGTTAGATACGTCATTAAGAGAGTGTGGCACATTTGGCATGATGACTCCAACTCCTTGTATTGACAAGGGCACAAAAGTGTCACTAATTCCTTTTTTCAGTCACTTTGTTTGCAGTTTATGAAGATAAAAAGTCCTGAACCCCACCTTCAAGTTACAATTCCAATTCAGAGTAGAACCATAGAATATCAGGGTTGGAAGGGACCTCAGGAGATCATCTAGTCCAACCCCCTGCTCAAAGCATGACCAATCTCCAGACAGATTTTTGCCCCAGATCCCTAAATGGCCCCCTCAAGGATTGAACTTACAACCCTGGTTTTCACAGGCCAATGCTCAAACCACTGAGCTGGGTGTCTTTGTTCTTAAGTTGCGGTCGCTGGCAAAAGTTAACTCAGCTGCTCAAAGCAGATTTTTCACCAAGTTAAAAGTCAGCTGAAATAAAGCAATATTTCGATGTTTTGTAAACGGATGGCTAATGATCCTTGTCATGGCCTCAGATCTGAAAAGATGATGTCAATGGGGACTTCGAGGGAAGGCCATGTTTCCGTGTTCTCTCAGATCAGGCACAGAGTGTTTAGCACCTTGATGGATTAAACTCTTTACTTCTTAAAGTGTTCATTACATTTTCGCAGGTCAGATGTGCCTCACCCCTTTAATGTTACCACCAGACAGACCCCAAGGTGAATAGTTTCCAGAAGAATCCCTCCTGAATTTAGAATGCAGTTATATTCAGCTCTGCGTGTCTCACATTTGGGTTCACTTTCTGCCAATGGATTCATACCATTGAGTTCTTCTTGTTCTATAGCAGTGGCAAGCGAATTTGAAGTTTGCCCTCTCCATTATTCACAAAAAGAGGTGTTTTTTTTTAATAGGACAGCAGTGGAGCCAGTTCTAGATGGAGTTATCTAAAAGGTGTGGCAGCATGTAGTAGCTGCTGCCTGTGGTGTTCCCTGGATGATCACAGCTCTGGATGAGTTGGCAATAAAGTAAGCTTAAAACTAATGGAAACAAAGCAGAGGGTGGTGAGATTGGTGTGAGTCTCCATGGTCAGGGATTTGACTTAAGGATCGGTGGGTGGTGATCAATCTATCGGGGATCGATTTATCGTGTCTACACTAGGTGCAATAAATCGATCCCGGATTGCTCTGCCGTTGACTCTGGAACTCCACCACAGCGAGAGGCAGAAGCGGAGTCAACGGGGGAATGGCGGCCGTCGATCCCACGCCGTGAGGACGTGAAGTAAATGATTCTAAGTCGATCTAAGATACGTCGACTTCAGCTACGCTATTCTCGTAGCTGAAGTTTCATATCTTAGATCAATCTCCCCCCACCCCCCCCCCAGTGTAGACCAGGCCTTAGGCACCCCGGGTTCCCTTGATAGTTCTTCCTCTTCTTCCTCTAAAAATTGGTAGGATGAGTGCTGGGTGATATTTTCAACATGATGTTTCAAGAATCATTGCTACTGGCTCAGCAAGCCAGTTAACTAATGTAGGAGCAAATCTTGTTCTCCTCACTTACAAGCCATCCTGCTTTGAGCAGGGGGTTGGACTAGATGACCTCTTGAGGTCCCTTCCAACCCTGATATTCTATGATTCTATTCTATGAACTGATCTCAGTAATGTGACTTGTGATTAATGGCTGCAGGATTGAGACCAAGTGCTAGTCAGGTTGATTTGTTAATATTCCTCAATATTGTGATACTGAAATCATTCCTACGACATTGCTAACCCCAAACATTCAAAAATCATGAGTCAGGCCCCCCCAGGATTATGAATCATGGCTTAAGAATCATGAAATCTACATGCAACCCCAATAAATGTTGCTTTTTTAAATGAAAGCTCAGATTCTCACAAAATAACATGAATCCAGGAGCTGGGGCTTTAAGAAAAGCACCGAATATCAGGAGACTTGCAATAAAATCATGAAAGTTGGCAACACTTTTCCTAGTTCAGAAGCATTCTATTGACATGAAAGCTGAAGTATAAAGGCTGACAAGTTCTGACCCACCAAGCAAAATTAGACAAAAGACATTTCTGCAATAATTAACTTGTCTGTCTGAGGCTGCTGGCGATTTAAAGCTGAGTTCTGGGAAATGCTGTCTGAAGTTACATATAGGACTAAGTAATTTTTGTTCACTGTACGGCTTTTGACAGATGTTGTCCAGACAAAGCAGGGGCTGTGCTGTTGGCTCTGATTAGTTTACTAGTTGTCCCTAATGCCTTGTATATGTAGGCAATAATTTCAGTGCTCTAAGAGCAATGGTTCACTGTCATAAGTTGCCACCCTGCCCCCACCTTTAGGAAGCAAGAATATTGACTCCTTCTTGCAAGCTGCCCTATTGCACACCACAAAGTTAAGACCCATGGAGCTAACCGCTTAGTTTCCATACTGCAGCATCAAGGAATAGCACAGAAGAAAGCAAATCTGTGAATGATAAATTTTCAAAAAGAACAGGAGTACTTGTGGCACCTTAGAGACTAACAAATTTATTAGAGCATAAGCTTTCGTGGGCTACAGCCCACTTCTTCGGATGCTTCAATGCTGTAGTCCACGAAAGCTTATGCTCTAATAAATTTGTTAGTCTCTAAGGTGCCACAAGTACTCCTGTTCTTTTTGCGGATACAGACTAACACGGCTGCTACTCTGAAACCTGAGATGAAATTTTCAAAATCTAAGTGGAACAAAATTTAACTTGTGTTGGGGTGATAATGGTAATAGAAAAGCAATACATAAAACCTCATCACAGCCATGGGGGGAAAGTTTCTTACTGCTGGAATGGTTAAGTTTTCATAATGGACTCAAACTTCAGAGTCTTCAAAACATCATTCCCTAAAAAAGCCTTTAATACATGATTCAATTGCCTTATAGAGCCTTGAGTCACCTCCATCAGTGGTGAGTTTGTCTCAAGAATTTATTGAACTGCATGTGTGTGACATGCTGGGGCATCTCACACAAGAGAAGGGTCAAACACTGCCATCCTCAGCCCTGGGGAGTTTTGCCTAAATAACAAGACCTTGTGTCCGGCATGGCGCCAATACCTTCTTGTAACCCCCAAGATGCCACATCTTGCTGTTTCCTTGGCCATTTACTTGCTGGACAGTTTGATCTATAGAAGCTGAATGATTATAAAGCATTTTATAGCCTGGCATGCATTGTGATATATTGAAACCCTAGTAAAGTTATGCTTCGAATCAAGCTGCAAAATTCAGCCAAAAAAGTCATTTACTTTATGGTCCTTCATTAGTTTTCAATGCTCCTAGGGAAATGCAGTTGTATAGTTTATTAGGCTTTGTCCTCAAAACCTTGTGGTACAGTACTCCTTTGGATTTTATTTATTAAAAACACTATTTTTCCAGTCCCCTCTGTGCATCCCCAAGCTGTAGCCTTCAGATTTATTGGAAACATTTTTACTTGTCATGAAGCACAGAAAGACCTATGGAAGATGATAGTTGTCATCTACCATTTCCTGGTGAACCTTTCAAAGCCACAGCTGAATTATTTTCTAGGTGGTAGAATATAACATAAGCTCAGCAGACATCATTCAAAAACTAATCAAACAGATTCCCTGAAAACTGCAATTTGGACTTTGGTTTCTGACAGACATGGAAACCGAGATGTATACATCTCACATCACTTTTACTGTCAAACATACACCTCAAATTAACATAGATAAAACACCTGTCTTTCTATTATGTGGCAGAAATTTATTTGCTCAACTAAACCTAGTACTAAAGCCATCTGTAAACCTGCCATTGAATTCCATTAGTGACTATACATTTACTCTGTTACATTCACTTAAGGCTATTTAGCCATTCAACAATGATGATCACAAAACAAAAATGATGAGAGAAAAAAAGAACACTTTTATGTATTGAATTATTTGATAGAGACTTATGCAAAATCTTGATGCTTCTGATGGCTTTACTGCCAGATTAGTACCCGTATTGCTATAACTTGTTCTAATATTAACAACCTCTATTTAAAACCTCATGATGGTGCAGCTGAAGGAATATTTCAGAAAAAAAATCTATTCAATAGGCATTTTTAAATGAAATATCTTGGCAATACGGTTGTTGAGAATGAAGTTTGAAGGATGAGGCGTGATTGAAGGGACAGTCAGACCGTGACGTTTAGTGGTATTTATTAATGAGTGATCTCTTGGTAATCACTGGAATCTGTTTATTTTATTATCTATTTTAAGGTTAGTCAAGGGCACGCAGAATTTGGGATGGTTGCTCTTTTGTTTGTTACAGTATTATGGCAGGTGGCACTATTATGCATAATCTGACCAGGGTGTTTCTTTGTAGATGAGCTAGTTTTTACTCTTCAAGAGATGCCGCTTGTTGGCATTAGTTTTTGTTATGCAAGGGTCCATGAAGAATAGCAGCCCTTAGAAAGGGAGTTGTGGAAGCAGTGGGAGAGCTTCCTCTCTGTCTTGGCCTCTGGAGTAATTTCTGGAAGCAGCGTTGCTCCCTGGGAAATGGGCATTAGTGTTGAAAGAGGGGGTTGCCCTGCATCTTTGTCCCAGGATTTGTGTAAATAAAGCAAGTTACACTTAGAACATACCCCATCACTGATTTCTCCTCCAGCGGGAAGCTGAACTGCCAGGCCCCAGAATTCTGCTATCCACAAGCAGAGGGGCAAAGCTGGTGTCAGAACGCCATAATAGTGTTGGAAAAGGGGACAATAATAAGCATAAAATTGAATGAAGGAATATATCTTGGCATAAAAACCAATGTTTAAAATGGATTCACCCACAAAGTATGTGTGTGGCAGCTGGACTCAAGCTTTGGAACTCTTTCAGAAGAGATGCGTGTCTGTGGACTTCATCATTTTCAGATGTAAGGCCCCAATCCTGCAAAGAGTTGAACAAGTGAATAGCCCCAGTGACTTGACTAGGACAACTTGTGCCTAAAGTTAAGCATGTATGTGAGGTTTGCAGGCTTGGAACCTAAATGCACTGCTGATGTCTGCACACACACGAACCCATAACATACTCACTCAAACCATAAATAGCATTTTTTTAAAACTGCTATAAACTAATGGTACTGTCTCTCATGTGGATTTGGAAGAAAAAAATTGAGACTATTGTTATGATTTCTGTTTTTAAATATTTAGGAGAGTGTTACAGTAATGGAACTATATTATATAGTACTTCACATACATTATTCAAAATGAGCACCCCAATTGGACCATCTTTCTGTACTTTGTTGTTTAAAAATATTCCACTAACAAAATGCATTCCTCATTGGGAAGCCTCCTATGGTTTTCTGTGCCACTTGCTATGGCAATGTGGGTTTTTTTTTTTTCTCAATTATTTTGAAGCAAAGTGCTTTATGAGAATGTCCTATTGAATGGAATGGTTTCAACATGATTTATTTTTTGTTGTAGACAGTATATTTTTGTACATCTATATATGACTTTTTATGTATAAGTCATTTCACTTACATATGTTACATGATTCAAAAAGACATGCATTTCTTTACACATTGGCAAACTTGTACGTGATTTTGTTTTTTAATAAGCACTCCAATGGGAAAAAACATATTTTTGACTTTTAAAAGAATAACCGTATGGGACATAAATTGTATCTATTCAGCAAGATGTATTATTCTTCTTTTATAAACATCATATATATCACTTGCCTTTATGCAGTCCCTTGTATTCTGCTTTAATCTCCAGTCTGTTGGCTGCATTATACTAAAAGATGCTCATTTGTGCAGACTTCCATTACATTTATTGAGGGGAAAATAATCGGGTTGCTTCTAAATGTCCGTCTTTTCTTTAACACTTTGAGCAACTAGCTAACTTCCTGATGCTACAACCCTGAGCGAGACTTATGCTAAAGGGTGGGGAAAACAGGCAAAATAAAAGGGATTCAAAAGACCTTGTGTGTCTCCTCAGGGGGAAAAGAATTTCAAAAAAAGGCCTGTGCATAAATTAAATCCACACCTGGGAAGCTGTAACTTGCACTCTTGCCACTTAGTTTCCTACATAATGACCGCCCTCCATCTTTAAGGGGGGGGGGCAGCATTTGGCTGGCTGGCCAAATGAAGCGGAACAACAACAACAACCAACCAAACAAACAAAAAGCGGCGGTGCCACCCTAGGATTGGGTGGAATGCCGCCTCCTACAAGCCACCGCCCCAAGCACCAGCTTGCTCGGCTGGTGCGTGGAGCCGGCCCTGCCGGTGCCTGAAGCTTCCCTTTTACATGGAGCAGGCTGAATGAACGGGGGGCTGTTGGGGACTCCTATGATTGGTACGACAGGAAGCCAACCCCCCATTCTTATAGCCCACCTTAACACTCCTATGAGGGGGTGTGGGAGGGTAAGGTGCCGGCAATGGATTTGCTGGAGGGACCTGGATGGAAAAAGACAGGGAGCTGGTGAAAGCTCCCTGGGTAATTACAGAATAAACATCGAGTTACCTGCAGTGTACCCTTTATCTGCAGGGTAGTCCCAGACTTCAAATGATAAAGTTGCAGCCTGATTAAACCCACGTCAGATGTCTCCTGTCCTTTCGGTATAGCCAGACAATGTCTACCATCCATATTTAACAAGAAAGAATTTACCTTAGCAAACAATGCATAATATATGGTCCTCTTTAAGAAACACCCACATCAATGTCTTATGAGAACATTTACATTCTCAATATCATCAGGGAAAATGTTTATGCAAAATATGAATGGGGGAAAAATGGAGGACTGTGTGCTTTTGTTTTGTGTTGTTCTATCTAAAACTTACATTGTCTTTGCTCATCCCAGAAGTTTGCAGTTACAGCAAAACCCACAGGCAAGGCCAATCCCCATAGCCCTCCACTTAAGTAGTCAATTTCAGGAGCTCCTGTTACAGTTGTATTCGACCATTAGTTAAAAACTATATTTGGTAAGTAAACTTATACTGTGTTTGCTGGTCTTTTGGATGTTGCATAATAGAGGCATCGCCATACGCTAAAAATAATGAATAAAACACAAACTTAAGGACTACAGAGAGCAGCAAAGAGTCCAAGGGTCAACTAGTATATCTGATGGGAGAGGATTTTCTGCTGTGGTTTATTTAAATTTCAGGTTGCAGAAAAATGATTACTTACAACCATAAACAGAACTCTATGTACATTTTGAAAAAAACACTAGCACTATATTTCTCCTTATATGAGCTAAAACAGCAATATTAGGTTTTGGCACTAATCTATGGACTCACCCAAATCTTGCTTTCCAGTTGCTATATCTTTTTCGCATATTAGTTATTGGTTTTGAACAGAGCACCCATTGTGCACCCAACAGTACAGAAAAGCTTCATTTGAACATTTTTGAACCTCATAAGAAAGTAATTTGACTTTTGTATGTTGGTGCCCCACATCTTTTACATAGTTAGAACTATACATAAATAAAACTACTTAATTCAGATTTTATGCAGAAGAGTTTACTTTATAAGGAAATGTAGTGCTTCTCGAAGGTGGTTGACTGCAATGAAGTCCTTTATTTATCCTCAGGACAGATATGGCATGAAAAATGGCTAAGCCAACTGCTTCCCCCATGGTGCCCTACTGATGTGACAAACCCTCTTCAGGAATGGTCACCTCTAGCAGATGTGAAGATTTTTGTCTTCATTCCAATCCCATCCAAACTTAGGCATCTCTTGGGATGCCAAAGGGGATGGTGGATTTTGGCATATGGACCCTAGTCCAAGAGGAAAGTTACTGGAAACCTACTACCTTATTTCAACCTATTGAAAAGCCTTAAAATGATCACTTCAGATACTATTGACTTGGTGAAAATTGAATTAATGACCTGGAGGTGAAATATTTTGTATCTTGTTACCAATCCCCTGATCCACCCAAAGTAGATTGTTCAGCATAACAGGTGTGAAAAAACTTGGCATGTAAAACTTTACATCATGCAGAGTTTTCTTATATCCCATAAAATGACCACATTCTTTCTCAGGGTATTTTAACCACTACAGCGCATACAGCAGAGGATTCTAAGGAGCCTTCTTAAATATGGTACCAACACAAACACTTGCTGCAATAACAGCATCTGAGTAGTAGCAGAAAATCCTGCATAAAATAGCACATAGTCAAAACACTGTATTTATTTCAACAAAATGATAGAGCCATACAGTAATTGCAGACATGGTTTGAAATAGCATCATTACAAATGGTTTAAAATTGATTACTAAGTAATGGGCAGGTTCATTCATATCTACTAAATTTGAATGTTTCCTAGAGCTGCACAAACCTTAGGGTAGATGGAAGGTAGAAAGAGAAAATGCGTAGCCAGCAGCAAAGTGTGAAAAGAGGGAGGAGAAAACAGTCAGGGTCTTGAATGCATCTTCGTTGGAAAATTCATCTTTTTTTCAGGGCAATTTCATTAGCTTTGCAGAAAAACTAGCCTTTTGTGGCCAAATGTGTTTTCCACGTGTACTCAATTGCCTCTTGTGTTCAAGAAAAATGTGGATTAAAGTTGTTACTGTTTAAAAAGTCAACTTCTACCATCACTGACCATCATGTAGTAGCAGATGTTTCCCTTTACTTAAAATAAGAAATAACTGTGGTATGGCAACTCTTAGGAAAGGTTGACCTTTCTGCCTTCAAACTCTGAGCCCTCTTTTTTTCTCTATAGAGCTCTTTGCAGGGCCACAAAGCTCAGCTAGCTACCTTCATCCTTCTGTAGTAATCACATTTTCTCCCCCCACATAGCCTGTTTTTTTTCCAAGAGTGAGAGGAAAAGGAGTCAGTGCTCTGTGCAAGTTTATACAAAATTCTTGCAGTTCTCATTTTATTATCCTGCTTATACCTAACTTCTTTGTAGTTTAATCTTAGTAAACCTCTAGGCTAGCAAAGATCTGGAAATAGCAAGTTGAATACCTGCTTTGATATCCTGGAAATGCGACTCTCTGAAATCCAACTGCAAGGATGATTTCCTGTGCTTTAGTTTCATTTTTCTAGGTGATAAGATAAAAGGTAAGCAGTATTTCCTTCGCACATGAGGCTCTGTATATGACTCGTCGGAATAATGAATAAGTGGTTCAGCAGATTTGTGTGGTGGTATCAATACTTGAAGGTATTGCAATTTACATTTCCTGAATTGAGTTTTCTACATGGTGGTTCCTAAGGGCTGTACTGTACGTATCACAGGATAAAAAGTGGGTAAATTTAGTTTCTCGTATATTCAAAATGTTTATTTTTTCTAGATTCCTCCTTCTTTTGGTATTAACCAAATTTCACATTTAGTGACCAAGTTTCTTTTGATCTCAGGCTATTTTTGAATAATATCGAGCAACCCAGGCAATGCAGTCCATGTCTTTCACTTCCCTACCCATCAAAAGCAACCTATGCTTCTTGGGAAAGTTGTATGTAATATATTTTTGGATTAATAAAAGACAGAGCTTTTTTGAAGAGCAAATCCTTCATTTGTGTCAAGTGAGAAAGGAGTGGGTGAGTCTGCAGCATTGCTATATTGGCATATGCAGTTTAAGTGACAGCTGCTTATTTGGTGAAAGTGAATGAATTGAAACGCCTTCTAGGAGATTGGGCTGGTGACAGTCTGCTGATCTGGGAAACGTTCACTTGTAATAAAATGTCCTTTTCCCAGGACTAAAGCTTCAAAGACACAACTTTCCATCACTGCCCTATCACACACACCATGTTTGAAAATAGTTCCGAAGAATTATCACCCTGTGTTGGTTCACTTGATGTAATGACTGATTCTGCATCAACCAAGAAATCTGAGAGGTTCTACGTTGGCTTGCAGGTGGTGTAATCTTATTGATGTTAATGGGGTGGCACCTGGTGTATTGTCCATGCCAAATTTGACCTTGCCTGGTTCTTTTTCCCTTAATGGGAATGAACACCTTGTTCAGCCTCAAGCACTAAAAACCAAATGAAAGGAGGAAAATCCTAGTATGTTGCAGTACAGGACTGAATTCTGGTGCAGAGGCAAGGAAAAATGGACATAGTAAAGCTGATTGGAGCACTAAAAAGCAGGTCCCAGTACACCTCATAAGCAGGGCTGGTGTTTCAGTTGTTGGGAGCTGAGGGGGCCATCGTTGGTACATTGGGACTTGCTATTTTTTGTAGACCTTCTACAGGCAGGACAGATTGGGTGATTAATTACTTCTCCTTGAGGACTCTCAATGTCATCAGGGGAACTGAGCTGAGAGCTTTTTCTGCTGCCTTAGGGGGACATTGGGCCAACCTGTGAGTGTGCATGGGAGCTCAAACATTTGCTTGCATTGTGTATGTTTAAAGCTGCCCAGCCTGAAATAGGTATTTAATTTTCACTATCCTCATTAGCTGTCTTAGTGCCCATCTTTCTGATCCTCACTGTAAACTCTTTTTCTTGATACAGTAGGTCTGCTGGGTAGGATTTTGTTGCAGTAAAGCAGTAAATAAGAAAGGGCTACTGCTGTGGGTCTGTTTTTTTTTTTTAAGATGCCAGTGCTAAGAGACTGTTAGACCCCGCTTGCCGAGCACACTGGGTTTTTTTTTATATAGTAACCATTGAGCTGGAATCTCAGACTGCAGTAGAAATTTTATTGTCTACTATTAAATGGTGTTCTTAAGAGAGACAGAAGTTGAGACTATATAAGTGAAGCCAGGTATGTCAATAGGAATTCTACTCCAAATTGCCCTCAGCGCATACAACCCTCTCCTTTGTGTTTGTCTAGGAACAATTCTATTTTATGGGTTGGCATTATTTTAGGACCTGTTTTTATTTTTACGCTCTATTTTTGAGTAAGGTCTCAGCTGCTATGAAAATCACCTACGGGGCAATTGTAGAGCCCAACTGAATGCAGCTTTCTATATCTGTTTTTAGGAGTAGAATTTAATGGTATGACCGCAGGTATTCAATTATTAGGTGTAAAGTGGCTAATTATTAATGTTAAGTCTTTTAGAGATCTTGATTACAAAAATCAATAATCACTTTGTGTGTAAGTGTCTTAGCTGTTTAAACCTTTCTCATCTAAGACTAGTTTACATTGTTTTTTCTAACTTTACAACAGTCCTATGAATCCTACGAGCAATATCCCATAGTTCTAATTGCTTGGCTTCTGTGGATACCGTATCAGCCATCAGTGTTAAAGAAGCAGAAAGCAAGTAACCTTATGTGGCTACAAAGCCAATTTAAAACATTTCCAGAATGTGCTATTTGCATTTTCCCCCCTTCATGTTATTGTAGATAACTTTTTGATTTAAATAAAATTGCCCGAGGTGGATTATAGGCTGATCTCAAAAAAGCTGTATTATTCTATTGATTAATTCCTCAGTGCTGCAAACAATCATTTTCTGCCTACTTCATTTACATTTTTAAGTATCTTAATTTAGTTTCCAGCACATGGCTGTCCTAACTGAAGGAGATGGGAAGAGAGGGGTGGGGGACCAGTTTTCATTAATGGGGAACAGTAGATCAGAAAAGGATTTTAGTTGACACATGGAATGGAGACTTTCTGAGAATGAGGCAAAGGATTTCAGGTTTTTTTTTCTAGTCTATAAGAATTGACAAAAATGTAAAATGACAATTTGAGTCTAGGCAGGAAGGAAGATTATAGAAAGCCCAGAGTGTTAGGTGCATGTTTATTAGTACGAAATTGACCTGTTATATTCCGATGAAAGCTGCAGCTCCTCTGTGTAAGTAACTTCAGATAAATGCTAATCTTTTGCCCATGCCCTTGAAAGCACTCCCAGAGAAGCTTTTCTTCAGGGCTTGACTGCTCTTCATGTAGCTTTAGCTTTGAAATGGGGCACAAAATTCTTCTCTGCTTGTAATTACAGAAAGCCGTTGACTGCTTTTCTTCAGTAAAACATCACATTTGCCTTACAATGATGTTCCTTAAATAGATACATTTATTGAAGAACTAAAATATTAAGCAGGCTGAAGACTCTTTTATTCTTCTAATAGATATGTGCAGTTTTACAATCCTGTAATTATGGCTTCTGGTTTTTGGCATACAAAAGGCAAAAAATTAGCAAGCCTTTTTTGGCTTGTTCTTTTGTGTTATAGTACTTAATCTAGGACACTATATTCTTTTTATGCACATGCAGCATGTTTTGATCTCTATGCGTGTTTCGTTCCATGTTTGGCAATTGTGAAACGGACCGATATTGGTGAATGCTTTCTATTAGGGAGGGAGAAGAGAGAAAAAGGAAGGTTCCACAATTTGAAGCTGTATGAATTTCTTAAGCATGTTTTTTCTGGAGGGGGAAAAATGAGTTAATTATGAAGAGATTAAATCAACAGCGGTTTTCCCAGCGTAGGCCTGTGTCTTGCAAACATTTATGCACATATTTAACTTTATGGATGTGGGAGAACTCACATGTATTGTCTCATTGGAACTGAAGACCACTTCTAAAATACTTACCTTGGAATAGCAGGTGAAAAACAGGAAACCACTCACCAAAAGAGAGACAGTGAAAATCAAAACATGATCAACCTTTATTTTCTCTGTGACGGGTTCCCCCTGAGGTGCCACCTGGAACTGGGGTACCACTGAGCACCCCTGACCCACCAGTATGGGCTCCCTACTACACTGTACTGCAATGACAAGCTGCCAAGCCCTCCAGGCTTCAGCCTGCACTTTCACCAGCATACATACAGGTAGGTACACACCCAGCTTCAGTACATGCAGGCAGGCTCTTTAACCAGCCCCTGCATGGGAAGGCTTCAACTAGGGAACCTCCCAGCCCCTATGGCATGCACCACCTCTGGAGTATAAACCCAAAATTATACCATCTTGCATTGCACAGGGAACTGTACAGCATAAGCTCATAAAATTCACCCACTCCCTCAATGTGGAAAGGAATATGTAGCAGCTTTCTCCCCCGAGTTCTGATTCCCACACACTGGTTTTAGATAAAGCAAAAACAAGTTTATTAACTACAAAAGAGAGATTTTACATGATTATAAGGGATAGCAAACAAATCAAAGCAGATTACCTAGCGAATAAACAAAAACACAAACTAAGCTTAATACACTAAAGAGATTGGATATGAACAGCAGATCCTCGCCCTAAGTGATGATACAAGCAGGCTGCAGATTCTTAAGGAACAAGCTGCACTTGCTTACCACTTGGAATCCCCAGGTGTTCCATTCACAGGCTAAAAATCCCTTTATCCTGGGTTCAGCACTTCACCCAGTTCAGTCTCTTTGTTCCTCAGGTGTTTCCAGGAGTCTTCTTGGGTGGGGAGTCAGTGAAGAACTCAGATGACGTCATTCCCCTGCTTTCTATAGCTTTTGCATATGGCGGGAACCCTTTGTTTCAAAGCTTGGTTCCCACACCAGTCAGTGGAAAAATACAGCCCTCCCAAGGTGGAGTCCAACACCAAGTGATCTAGTCACATGTCCCTATAGCGTCACAGCAGCCTTACTCAGAGGCTGTCTGTAGCGTCCTCAGGAAGGCTCCCCAGGTGAGAGAGAGAGAGAGAATTCTTCTCCTATGGCCTATTGTTCTCTCTAACGTCTCATTAACCTGAATGGGCCCTTTCCAGCTAGCCATCTAGACTGAGAGCATTTTGCCTAGTGGACGTTGCCCAGGAATGTCTACATGTGAAATAGTCAATATTCATAACTTTGGATACAAAAATGGTACATGCATACAAAGAGGATAATTATATTCAGCAAACCATAACCTTTCCAATGACATCTCACATGCCTTATCTTGCATAAAAAACATAACTATGTCATAATAACATAATAATATCATTATGAAGAGTATGGGATGCAGTGTCACACTCTGCCGAACACATCCAGCATATTGCACAGGCCCCTCTGATCCACTGTGTATTTTCTTAATGAATTAAGATGAATGAATTAAAAGGAATCCTTATGTTTTGACTTTTTATTATTACTGACTCCCAGAGGTTTGGTATTAGGCCCATAAAGATTGTTGTTTCACCAGGGATGACAAGTTTGCTCCCTCAGAACACCAGTCATTTGTTTCAGAGAGTTGCCAAGATACCGACTGTAGTAAAGAGTGATTGTACCACCCAAACCCTTAAAAAATCCTCATCATTGCTCTAGGTGATCTGTGAAACTGTTACGGTCAGAATGTAGCAGCACATGCTGGAAGAGACGGGCCATTGCGCTACCTTGTTTTGATTTCCCCCCCCACCCTCGCCCCCTCAAGTTAATAAGTTCCAAAGAACGTAAAACTTTGGCTGTGAAAAGAGCACGTCATCTATTTCAGATGAATTGTTCTGTCATTAGAGATCGGACTGATATCAAGCCTGACTGTGCTCAAGAACCTTCTTTTTGAGAAACTTTCCTCACAAATTGCACACAGAAACAATAACAATGTGCATACACTCATGCATGCACGCTTGCGCACACACACGCGCGCACACACACACATGCAAGAACACCCAGTGTTTAAATTCACACAAACCTGTTCACAGAGGAATAGAAAGAAATAACACAATTTATGTCATGGATTCTGATACTAATATTAAAGTTTGCAGGATGCTTGAATTCCAAGGTGCCTTAGAAATTCCTTAGTCTGGTAGATGTGATTATCAAGCAGCAGTTTCTACGTAGCCATGTTTTTTTTTTTATTATTATTATTATTATTTTCTGAAAATCTTTTAAACTCAAATACCCATTGGATGCTCCTATATATTTTAAGGATGCATAAAAGACAAGAAACCAGATATGAGTTAGAGCCATGAAGATTCAGTCCTGGATTTTAAACTCCCATTGGCTGGGAATGGCGAACTGTGGCAACAGGGAGCTGAGGGGCTCCATGCTTGCAGATGCTCAAGGTAAACAAAACGACAATGTATTAGATATTCAATTCAATGATTCCATAGAGTATAAAATCAACAAATTTTGGTGTAGGCCTGTTTATAAGCCGACCCCCGCTCTTTGATGCATCATTTTTTTATCGCAGCATATCAGTGTCCCTAAAACAAGTAATGTACCCCACCACTTCTGTTTCTGGAAGAGTGCAAGGAATATTAGATAAAAGTACTGTGATTTAAAAAAAAAAAGGCAGAGAAGTGGCTTAAGTAGTATATCTTTGTGAAATTATTATTAATTCTGAACATCTACTGGCTTATGTGTAAAATAAAAGATTTAATTTTACATGGAAAAAAATGCCCTGAGAAACCCAGTCCAGAAATATAATATTGCCTGGTTTAACAGTAAGAAACTATTTCCCTCTTGAGAAAACAGACTCCAATTATAGATGTCACACTCAATATGCAGAAATATGATCAGATCAAACGCCTGCACACAGTGCACGCCACTTCAAAATTACTTCGGAACAAGAGTTTGCAATCTTTATGTAAATTAGAATGGCTCTCTATCTCTCTTTTCCAGTGTTTGGCATAGCATGAAAAAATGCATACATCATCTTTTTTGAAGGGAAATGACTGATGCAATTTTAATAAAGGTTACTAACTGAGTAGTGTGAATCAGGGTGCATGGAATTGTAGGGGCTAGATTTGTAAACAACTTTATTTTGCAACACTGCAACTTCTTTTGGTGATTATAAACCTGTGGAACGTGACCTCTGTCAATTGTAATATTTCAGGAGTATTAAAAAATGCCGATGAGATGAAATTTGAAGAAGATGAGGCTATTTCCATTAATTTTAAATACCTAGCAGAGAAAATAATTTTAAATATCCTGAGTGTGCTTTTCTAGCTCATGCTTAAAAACTGTAATTTCCTTTTCATCTTGTCCCTCTGGTTTGAGCTTTGTTAGGGCTTCATCAAGTGGCATATTCTCAAGCCAGAAGAAATTGCTAGAACCCGTGGCTTTCACTGTAATGTGCCTGTATCACACAAAATATACCATACTTCGGTAACAGCAGGTGTTAAGTAGGCACTGAAATGTGTCTTGATCATCAAACAGCTGACTGACTATGTAATTGTTCAAAAGAGGTGCCTAAAATAATTGCTTTATTAAAGATTATTGGCTAAATAACTTTATACCCACAAGGCTCAGGAAAGGATGGGAAAAGAATGATAACCTGAATAGGAGCATGAAGTATTTGGAAAGGGATGGTGGAGAATAAGGGAAGGGATCAGAAAGCAGTCGTCTTAGTAGGGGTGAATAAGGGGAAGAAAGAAGATCTGGGAATCTCTTAGGCTACATCAGTACTGCACTCAGAGGTGCAATTTGCAGCTCGTGCAGACATTTCTAGCCCTTGCTGAAGCCCACGCTGCTGTGTTCTCACTGCAATTTTTTGTGAGCTAGCTAGATTAAAGCTAGCATGGGTATGTCTACACAAGCTGTAAATTACACCTCTAGCTGCAGCGTAGCCGTAGCTTTAGAGATGACCTCAGTGGGAGTGGGGAGAGGGTGAACTTTGGGGATTTTCAGGAGGGTGTGGGAATATATGCGGAGTTCTGCTGACGGTAAAAGCCTGCAACCTATCTGTCTTCCTATAACTTAGCTTCCCTTGTCTTACAAAATTCTAGTGCAAGCCAAAAAGGGGAAAGTAGTACAGTTCAGTGGTATAATGTACCACTTTGTGTATCGTTTGCTAAATCATCAGCTGATGTAAATCACTGTAGCTCCTTTGATTTACTTGAGATGAGAATCTGTCCCATAACTGGCAAAAATGTTCAATGGAAGACATGCCAAAAACAGAATTCAAAAGATACAAATGCAGAAACAAAAGAGGAAAGAAGTGGGGTAAGGGGAGAAAGCGGATTGGGTGTCAAAAGGCAATAACTATTTCATTAAATTGACAGTGGGATATTGTATGGCATTCATGAGTTTCTGCACCCAGTTGTCTACTGGAAGTGTGTACAATATTTCTGCTGTAATTCATGAGTCTCAGCCAGTTATCTCTGGTTACATACTGTATTTCTATAGTGAGATCTTATGTGTGGATTGTTTGATGGCTGTTGAGTCCGATGTGCAAGTGACAGTCCTGTCCCCGGGTAGGGCACACTCACGCACTAGCAATACTTTGAATCTGAGCAGCAGATGCTTTCCTCCTCTGATGCCAGTCATCACAAAGCTTGATCCAGTCTACCTTGCAACGCCTCACTCTATCTACAAGCTGATTCTGCCAACAAGAGCAGCATTCTGCACTCCTTTCCCAATCATCAACGGAGATTCCAAAAGATACTAAATCATCTTTGCAAGCATCCTAAAATTTGCATAGCATGCTGCCTCTCTTTCTAGACTCTTTGCGAGCTTCAGAGTACAGCACACTCTTTGGGATACTGTAATTCGGCATTCACTTGACATGTCCAACCCACCTGAGTCTTTTCTTCCTAATCAACGTTCCCATGAATGACATACCAGCACGATTTAACACTTCTACATTTGTCACCCCGTTTTGCCATCTTATTAAAAGAATTTTACACAAGCATCTGATATGCCAAACATACCAAAAGACTAAACAGTTTTCCTAAGTCATCCATGTTTCTGAGCCATAGAAGAATGGATGAAACACGTCTCATAAATACGTATTTTCATTTTAGTTGACAATTTGTTATTGTTCCAATCTCTGTCTTGCAAAAGACCAAAGTTCCTGGCTGCTTTGTCGATTCTAATAGTAAGCTCACCATTGCTGGTAACAGTATAGTCGAGGTCAATGCCATCTAGATGAATGCTATCTAAGTGATATCTGGGACTAGTTATGCAGTGCCTTGGTGCATGATTAGTCGTCTTCAAGTTTATTGCTAGCCCAAAGATTTTGCATGAATCAGAAAACTTGATAATAAAATGTTGTAGGGTATCAACGCTATGAGCCACAGGAGCTGCATCATCTGCAAACAACTGGCCCCTTATGATGATCTCCTTCACCTCTGAACCTTCTAATGTTAAACAAACCTTTATCTTGTCTAATGCTAAGATAGACACTGTGGAAGCAGAGAAAGAACTGACAGGAAGGGGATGCAATGCATGACAGTTCTTTCTCTGCTTCCACAACACCTTCTCAAACATCACAGAATGCATGTTGATGCAGGAAAGAGAAATAAATATTAAACCATGTGGGAGCCAGTACGCAACCCTGCTTCACTCCATTATTGATGTGAAACGAGTCACTCTGTTTTCAACATTACAGTTCCCTTCATGTTATCATGTAAGGATTTCACAAAGTTTAGCAATATAGATGGACAACCACACTTCTTCAGAACAATGTAAAACCCTGACCGACTAACCATGTCAAAGGCTTTTGTTAACTCTATAAAAGCCATGTACAGTAGAATATGCTTCTCTCTGCACTTTTCTTGCAGTCGTCTTATAGAGAAGACCATATCTATGATGGACCTTTCTGAGCAGAAGCCACACCTCCCTCTCAGGATAGATTTGCTCATCTAAAGTTTGAAGTCTAGGTAAAAGGATACAGTTTAAGATTTTTCCCGCCATGTTAAGAGATATATCTCTGTGGTTATTACAATCACTTCTGTCACCTTTGTTTTTATAGAGATGGATGAAATTAGCATCCTTAAAATCTTGTGTAACAGTTTTTTCCTTCCAACAGAGTAACAATATCTTGCGCAATATTTGCAGCAAGTCTTTGTTTGCACATTTGTAGAGTTCAGCAGGCAAACAGTAGGATCCTGAAGCTTTGCTGTTGGGAATCTTTTTGATGCTTTGTTCAAGTTCCTCTAGTGTGGATTTGGCATCCAGTGAAGTCCTAACTTCAAACCAAGGCAATTCATCTAACACATATTAGTCTATTACAGACTCCCTTTGAGTATATCATTCCATAGTGCTCAGTCCACCTCTCCAGTTGCTTTCTCTATCAGTTAGAACATTGCCATCCAGATCTTTCAGTGGAGTTGTCTTGTTCTTTATTGGCTCAATGGCCTTTCTAATGCTCTCATACAGTCATCCTACTGTCACCTGCATCAGCCACAGAGACCCAGCCTAATTTCTTGAGCACACCTCCTGGAAGCTATTTGAACAACCCTACAAACTTCTCTTAGGTTGCTGAGTGAATCAGTAGTAGGAATAGCCTTGTATGTGAACAAGGCAGATCTTTTCCTCTCAATGAGTGGTAGCAGTATTTCAGAATGGTCTACACACCAGTCAATGCTTTTCTTGCTACTCTTTCCAAAACTCTTGATTGCTACATTGTACATGCTTTCCTTCAGGACTTCCCATGATTCTAAAGCAGTTTCATTCATTCCAGTTGTCTTTGTACTACATCATTAAAAAGCTGTTTCTTGGCAGCACAAGTCAATATGAGGTTGCATGGCAGTTTTATTACAGTGGATCTTCTTAGCTTGAAATTTCACTTTTTCCTCAGACAAGAGAGTGGTCTATGTCACAGTCTGCACTTTGGAAAGATTGTGTATGTAAGATACGTTTCAAATATGTGTGTCTTGTCAGTACCATGTCCAGCTGGTGCCAGTGCTTGGACCTCGTGTGTCTCCATGATATTCTTCTTCTGATTTTACCAGCAAAGAAGGGGTTTGGTCACTGATAAGCCTTGACTGGCACAGAGCTTGAGTACTCTCTGACCATTGTCATTCATATGTCCAATGCTATGCCTACCCAGAATCCTAGGTCATATCGCAACATTGGCCCCAACTCTTGCATTGAAGTTTCCAAGTACTAGGATGGGTTCCTTCTATGGAATCCTGCTGATAAATTCTTCTAGCTCAGGGATAGGCAACCTATGGCACGCGTGCCAAAGGCGGCACACGAGCTGATTTTCAGTGGCATTCACACTGCCCAGGTCCCGGCCACCGGTCCGGGGGGCTCTGCATTTTAATTTAATTTTAAATGAAGCTTCTTAAATGTTTTTAAAACATTATTTACATTACATACAACAATAATTTAGTCATATATTATAGACTTCTAAAAATGTTAAAATATATTACCGGCACGCGAAACCTTAAATTTGAGTGAGTAAATGAAAACTCGGCACACTGCTTCTGAAAGGTTGCCGACCCCTGTTCTAGCTATTGGTAAAAGCTATCCTTCTCATCACTAGCCTGCAGAGATGGAGCATAGACACTGATGAAGTTGATGAATCCGTTCTGTAAACTAACTCAAATGATATGTAAGGACACTGCAATCAGAACTTCACATGATGACATACATTCATTTTTTATAGCAAAACCTACACTATGCTCTCTCCTTACTCCTTCAGGTTTGCCATGCCAGTAAATGGTGTAATGCTTCTCCCTTATGAAGCCTGTATCTGAGACCCACATTTCTGAAAGAGCTGCAATATCAATTCTGAAACATGCAAGTTCATTACTCAACACCGTCATTTTTTCTCAAATCCCAATTCAAAGTTGTATCCAGGGGTCAAAGTCCGAATATTCCAGCAAACAATTCTGTTTGTTTACATCCTGGCTCAACTGTTTTTATAATGAGGCAGGGCTTGTTTGACCCTGATTTTCTAGGGCCACCCTCACATATGGCAAGCAGGTCATCCCTAAACAGGGCTGCTTGGACATTTTGGTAGCTGCCCCAGGGCCCTTAATACCTCTCTCTGATACCTGCGACCATCTTGCCAAGACCTTCAGCGCATACACCTAAGCAAAGTTGTGGAGGCTGCCATAGACCTGTTGTCCCCTCTTTAGGCCACTGAGCCAGAATCCAAAGGTCACAGAGGTTGTAGTTTTTGCCAGAGAGCAACCTAGATAGAGCTGCTAACTGCCTATAGCTTCAGCGTGAGCGCCTCTTCTGTTGGGGTGAGATCCCTTAGCTTTTCTTCAACCAAGAAGTATCCACAAGGCAGCAGACGATGCAGTTTAACGTTGTGTCAGGAAAAGTTAGCAAGCAGTCTAAATCTAATCAAGAGACAGAGGGAGGTCTGCCTATATGATGTCAGGAACAGTAACCTATCACATTGGAATTTCTTTGCAGCTGAGCTCTGTCTGCAGGAGAGGAAATATCAGCTGGTATTTTAGTTACTTAGGATTTATAAAACTGACCTATTGAGGGAACTGTATTGCATTTGTAATGTGCGCATGAGCCAAGAAGGGAAAATGACGCTTCCTTTTTACATTGTAACATATCTGATTTGGGGTTGGGCTGCACAGCACTTATAGTATGGATATTGTAACAACGAGGCTACTAAATTCAGCAAGTTTGTGCCAACCCCTATACAGATAGTGCACTAGAAGCACAATGTGGCTATTAGGTCTGTACAAGGAGTTGGGCTTTGTATCCATCCTCCCACACTTTCTGTGACATACGAACATAAGCCAAGCCATTCTGGCCCATTTAACCCACTATCCTGTCTTCTGATAGTGGCCCGTGTCAGATGCTTCAGAGGGAATGAACAGAACTGGGCAATTTCAAGTGATCCATCCCCTGTTGTCTAGCCCCAGCTTCGAATAGGATTAGGGGACACCTAGAGCATAGGGCTGTGTTCTTAGCTAATAGCCATTGATGGCCCTATCCTCCATGAATTTAGCTAATTTCTTTTAGTTATACTTTTTGTCTTCACAACACCCCCGGCAATGTGTTCTACAGGTTGACTCTGCATTGTGTGAAGAAGTACTTGTTTGTTTTAAATCTGTCTGTTAATTTCACTGGGTGGCCCTTAGTTCTTGTGTCATGTGAAGGGGTAAATCACACTTTCTTATTCATTTTCTCCATGCCATTCATGTTTTTATAGACCTTCATCATATTCTCTCCCCCTCCCCCAAGTCATCTCTTTTCCAAGCGGAAGAGTCCCAGTCTTTTAATCTCTCCTCATATGGAAGCTGTTCCATACCTCTGATCATTTTTGTTGCCTTTCTCTGTACCTTTTTCCATTCTAACATATCTTTTTTGAGATGGGGCGACCAGAACTGCACACACAATTCAAGATATGGGCATGCCATAGATTTATATAGTGGCATTATGATATTTTCTGTCTTCTTATCTATCCCTTTCCTGATGGTTCCTAACATTCTATTAGCTTTTTGCCTGCTGCTGCACATTGAGCAAATGTTTTCAGAGAACTATCCATGATGACTCCAAGGTCTCTTTCTTAGGATCTAAATTAGCTGTTATCACTCATCATTTCACTCAGAACATCATCCTTCCATTTGGTCCCATCCTTCCGTTAGCCTCCCTTGACCCTGCTTTTCTAGGGCCACCCTCACATGTGGCAAGCAGGTCATTCTTAAACAGGGCTGCTTGGAACCTGGCAGCCATTTCTTCTGTCTTGCAATGCTCCGTAAAATTCTTCAGTTGGACTGTAGGATGCAGAGAGGTATCTTTGAACGGTAGCATGTCTGCAGCTCTATCCTGGACACTGTAGCAGCTATGTTCAAATGCCTTGCATGCTGAGTTTTCCCCTGCACAGAGTGCAGACATGCTGAAGAATTTTTCCATTTCAAAATTTACTTTAATTTTATTTGATTAGCAAATAAAATGTTTTAAAATGGTCAAAATTGAAACAAAATGTTTAGATTTTATCAAAACGAAATGTTTCATTTGACTCAATGATGTTTTTTTCTTGTTTTCGGTTTGACTTAAAACATTTTTTTCCAATTATTTGAAATTGCCCGGCAAGCCGAAAAATCAGTTATTTGCCCACTCTAAGAACAACACATCCTGCTGCAGCCTATGTGTATGTCTTCAAAGCTCCATCCTATTCTCAACAAGTTCAGTCTCTGGGCCAGTGTTACACCTCTTCTCTCCATACAGTCGTTGTTAAAATGGGGTATGCAGGTTTACAGAGCACCGAACAGGGACGTCTCCACAAACACTCTGCCCTTTGAGGAGGATGCTAGATTTACCAAGTGTGGGGCTGCTTTACTGCAACTTCTGGAGGCTTGAATAGAGACAAAAATACCAGTTATTTTTTTGATGCATGTTTAACTATACCAGTGCCTGGGACCGATGACAAGGACCCTAATTATTGTGGTATCCTGGGCACTGTTGTTTATTAGATTCATCATTTCATCTCTTTTGGATGGCATTCTCTAGCTTTCGGTAAACTTGTCTCTGTATTATTTCTTCTAATTGTAGTGATTTTCTTCATATCCGCTCCCAAACACATCTTGCCTGAAATGTTCTCCTTCCAGGTGCCGTTTCTGAATCATCAGTTCCTGCCTTTCATTTTCATCTGATTTTGACCATTCAGACATTGCCATGGGGATTCAGAAATACAGCTGAGAAAATATTAATAACACTTGTTATGATAGCTGGAAAGAAAATCATACTGAAGTAACATTGAGTTATATTATCCTTGTTTCCACACTTCTCCACTTTGATGCATCTCTTACCAGCAAAAAAAAGCACATTTACATAAGAGAAGTCAGATCTTTGGAGCATTGAGATGGGGGCAGTTGTGAAATGATAGGCATCTCAGAGACATCAAAATTTTAAATAAATTTGCTGGCCTGTTGAATAAAAAGATGCACATGCATATTTAAAGAATTCGTGGTGTAACTATTGATCACCCCAACTTGGGGGAGCCTTTAGTTTTGTAATGAGAGGAGCACTTCATTTTCATCTCCATTAGCTGAATCCTTTTGGAGACGGGCACTCTTCAGTTCTATAGAACCACTCCCAATAAGACCCAATGTCTATTCTATTACACTATCATTGTAAAAAGTACAGTAATAATCTTCAGAAGACAATAACCAGGCACCCTTCTGGAAAACCAAAGAGAGGATGGTGTATTTGGGGTCAACATATATGGTTTAAAAATAACCCTTCTGGAAAGATCCCATATAATTTAATAGAAAATGGCTTACCTTGCTATGGTGCTTTGAAATGTCCTGTAGAATTTAATAGATGCTCATATTCCTACTAAAGCATTCTATAGAATGGTGAAAAAACCTATAGAAGGGATGTTTGTTCTCTATTCTTGCATCAGAAGTATAAGTATGAGTACAACTATTCCTATATTGTATTTCTCCCAATCTCACACACACAAACAGGCTGTATCATTTATTACAGATCTCCATACTGATATCTATGGCAAACACAGATTTCTAAGTATTTACGATAGGCATTCGTAAATGAAGATTCAGTTATTAGAAGGTAAGTAAGTGGGTGCCAACTCAGAAGTTATTAGACATTCCAGACTAATGTAATCCCAGAAGCATCACTCAGGTAATCTCTTCAATGTGATCATGTGATCCCATGATATAAGAGTAGTTAAGTTAAAATGTAGTATTGTTTCCCTAAAGAGAAACAAATGATGAACTAATCAGCCGGCAAGCCTGCAAAGGCAATCCAGTTATTCACTGGTCCTTGCAGTGAGAGTCCCAGCCCAGCTGTTTGTCATCCTGAAATATACTATGGCAACCTTCTGGTGGGATGCTGAATTACCGGTATCTTGACAAACTGTCAGACACTCTACCTTGTCCTGTTATCTCCCTCGCTCAGATGGAGTGTTTCCTCTACTATGATCTGGGGAATCTAGTGATCTGGGGAATCTAGTGAACTGGATCCATTCTGGAAAATGAAAACAGGACTCTGGGTGCTGTAGCTGACCCTGTACATTTCTTAAACCCCCTTCCTTATCCTTCGACAGCACCACTCAATGGACCAAAATGACCAACTGTCCTGAAACCTTTGGCTTGAAACATCCATCCCAATAGCTCCTCAAACATAACCTCAGTGTTGCCAAACCAACAAAGGAGAGGGAAAGAATATCATCCTCGCTACTCCCTGTTTCTTCTTCCCATCAGCTCTTTCCTTTACTCTCCCCTCTTTTTCTCACCTGCTGCTTCTCCTCCATGTAACCAGGAGTGAAAAGAGGAAAGGAGCATGACTTGTTCTACTGTTATGTCTGCAGCTTCAGACAAGAACTCAAGTAGATCACCTTCGAGGGCGCTACTTCATATCACAGTTCTTTATAATTGGTACTACTAGCACTACTCAAGGCTCTGTACATTTATTTTTATTTCCCCTTGTAAAGCTGTGTACCATTCATCGATATTTTTCTAACAACTGGCTCTGTGCTGGAGATAACTGATCCATAAGACTAGTGAGAGCCATCTTTAAAAGCCCCAGTGGCAGTATTAATTCCCAGCATAAGTGAACGGTTTCAGCTTTAAACTGCAATCAACTGCAAAATCTTATCTTTAGTAAGGTAATAAAAATCAATTATGGGGCAACTAATGCAGAAAGGACAGCAAAAGGCAGGCATTTAAATTGGTTAAAAAGTAATGAGAAAGGAAGCAGACAGACTAAATAACATCTGTAATTAAACAAGCCAAAGGAAGCTCTAACTTGAATGTGTGGCCTTTACAGTATATGGTAATGGAAACAAATATGTATATATACACTAAGTTAAATTTAAAGCTTGTCTGGCTTTAACAAATGAGTTGCTGCTGTTGACCGCAATGTAAATATTAAAGTCCTAGCAATAAAGAGAATATTTCATAGCAAGATCAGTGACCACCTCAGATATTTCAGGGGCAGACAGAAATGTTATGGATGACGAAAAAAGGGCAAAAAATATTTAATATACGCCTCTGCTTGCATGGGCTCAGGTGCTCTGGCCAATGAGTTAGGGTGGGGTTAAAACTCCCATCTTCTTTTCTGAAGAAGGAGTGAGCAGGTGAGTAGCCTGGCTACTCAACAGTGTCTTACTAAAATATCCATCTATTATTTAATAAACCAAGATAAAGACACAAAGTCAAGGTTTCTGATCTTCAAGGATTCATGTCTTATGGAATATACATAAAATAATCCTATGACCCTGTTCTCATATCATGTCTCAGGAACTCCTTTTGGGACTCTTTAAATGTCTTGTTTTTTCACTTAATTTCTGTGTGTCTCCAATAACTACAAATTTGTTTGGCAGGTTACTGTGTAAAATTAGATCTGTGGTTACTGACAACAACCAGTCCAATGGAATGAATGTTCAGTGTTTGGAGTGAAGAGAAAAGTTGAAAGAGAGTAGACACTATCAAAGCTGCTTTTGATCTCAGTGAGTATCAGTGACACTTGTTCATTGTTTCATGATAAAAATCATTCCGAACACTGGGGGGGGGGGAATCCTCCATTCTTCTATATGCTCATATACTACTGAGTCAGGAGCGAGCAGTAGCAACACTAGTTAAGACATTCTTTTAAAAAAAAGTTTACTTTTTTCTTTTGGAGGTGGACTTCATGACCCTAAAAGATGTCACCACAAAAGTGTCCTGATTTTTTTTTAAATGTGGTGACTTTAAATGTATGTAGATTATTAACATCCTTACCTTCCAAAGACTTGAGGGCATGTGTTTGTTCTCTCTCTCTTGACCAGCTATGGTTTGAAAGGAATGAAACTGAAATAAAAGCCTTAATCTTTATGACTAACTCCTGCTGTTTTCTCACCCATGTCAGGAATTATGTCAAGGCTGGAGACAGCAATGATGTTAGGGGCTTCAGACATCTCATGAATTTCAGCCTTGCTTGAGGGAAACCCCCTCTGATTGCTGCCTTCTCCACTTGCTCCCCCCCCCCCCCCCCCCCCCCCCCCCACAGCAAAACAACGCTGTTGCAGGAAGCCAGCTGAGTTGTTCCCCTTTCCCCTCAGGAGCTAGAGGCATTTTTCGTTGGGGAGGGAGGACAGGGAGCAGCTGATACCATTCTCAGAGGAAGGAAAGATCCCAGCCACAGCTCAGGGTGCATCCTCTCTTCTATGAAAAATGGGTGAGTCTGCTCCCCGCTCCTCCCTCTCTGCAACACTGCTTAGGAGGGGTGATAAACCCCTAGAGCTGCAGAAGGAGCAGAGATGAGGTTGGGGAGACTGCATCAATCATAGAATATTAGGGTTGGAAGAGACCTCAGGAGGTCATCTAGTCCAATCCCCTGCTCAAAGCAGGACCAACACTAACTAAATCATCCCAGCCAGGGCTTTGTCAAGCCGGGCCTTAAAAACCCCTAAGGATGGAGATTCCACCACCTTCCTAGGTAACCCATTCCAATGCTTCACCACTCCTAGTGAAATAGTGCTTCCTAATACACAACTTGGACCTCCCCCACTGCAACTTGAGACCATTGCTTCTTGTTCTGTCATCTGCCACCACTGAGAACAGCCGAGCTCCATCCTCTTTGGAACCCCCCTTCAGGTAGTTGAAAGCTGCTATCAAATCCCCCCTCACTCTTCTCTTCTGCAGACTAAATAATGAGGGAACCCCAGTTCCCTCAGCCGCTCCTTGTAAGTCATGTGTCTCAGCCCCCTAATCATTTTCATTGGCCTCCGCTGGATTTTCTCCAATTGGTCCACATCCCTTCTGTAGTGGAGGGACCAAAACTGGATGCAGTACTCCAGGTGTCGCCTCACCAGTGCCGAATAGAGGGGAATAATCACTTCCCTCGATCTGCTGGAAATGTTCCTACTAATACAGCCCAATATGCTGTTGGCCTTCGTTGGCAACAAGGGCACACTGCTTACTTCATATCCAGCTTCTCGTCCACTGTAATCCCCAGGTCCTTTTCTGCAGAACTGCTGCTTAGCTCCCCAACCTGTAGCGGTACACGGGATTCTTTAAGTCTTTAAACCATGATTTGAGGACTTCAATAGCTCAGACATAGGTCAGGGGTTTGTTACAGGAGTGGGTGGGTGAAATTCTGTGGCCTGTGTTGTGCAGGAGGTCAGACTAGATGATCATAATCCCTTCTGACCTTAAAGTCTATGACTCTATGATTCTTCCTTCCTAAGTACAGGATTCTGCACTTGTCCTTGTTGAACCTCATCAGATTTCTTTTGGCCCAATCCTCCAATTTGTCTAGGTCACTCTGGACCCTATCCCTACCTGCCAGCATAGCTACCTCTCCCCCCAGTTTAGTGTCATCTGTGAACTTGCTGAGGGTGCAATCCATCCCATCATCCAGATCATTAATAAAGATGTTAAACAAAACCGGCCCCAGGACCGACCTCTGGGGCACTCTGCTTGATACCGGCTGCCAACTAGACATTGAGCCATTGATCGCTATCCATGGAGCCCAACAATCTAGCCAGATTTCTATCCACCTTATAGTCAATGTGAGGTCTGGGGGCCAGAACTGATTTGGGAGGTGACGGTGGGTGCATAATCGATTGAGCTGGGGATGTGGGGCTCAGAGCAACACACAATGAGTTAGAGTGTTGGGATTTGAGGAGCTCTGCACCATCACACAGCAGCAAGAGCTCCTGTAGCAAGGGCCACACTCACCTTGCTCAGTACACTTGGGAGAGTTGGCAACCCTAATTGTTACCCAGACATACACTGGGAAGGGGCAAGGGGAGTTCAAAAATTAGAAGCCCGACCAAAAGCACAATATATATATTTTTAAAATCATGATTTTGGGGGGCTAATCTCATGACTTCTTGGAGTTCTGGCTCATGATTTTTTTAACTTTCATGGTTTTAGGTGGTACTTGTTTCTGCCTCCCCTAAATGTAACAATTGGTTGATTTTTTGAATGAGTAGAAGCCTGTACTTTCTGTGATCGCTTCCATATATCATCAGAGTTCAGAGAAATAGTTTGAAAAGGCACCATCTAGGACTCAGATCTGTGCCACTAGCCAGTAGTTTTAATGACTCCTTACATGTGGGTCTGATCCTCCATGCAATGAGTACTTGCGTGTGTGTGTGTATTAGGAATTGGAAACTAGTTGTGGCTGTGTTTGGAACAATTTTTTAGATTGATAGGGTTTTGCATTAAGGACTAATGACATCAAAATGAAATATTATTTTGTGTGTATATTTTGGTCTCTTAAGTTGGTATGGGTTGTATAGTGAAGTTAAAACAAATATTACTATACAAATATGAACGTTCTTGTTTAATACTTTTCTAGAGATATGCAGAAAAGCTTATTTTGAGTGGCATGTATTTCATATTTTATTATATTGTAAATTAAAATTATGTAAAAATATCCAGAATGTGGCATGTGCCCATTGTCATTTTATATACCGAACTAAATAAACTATTACATATTTGATTAGAAATAGGTCACTTTAAAGATATCTGTTGGTGACAATTTGTTTAGAATCCAGATATCTCTAGTTTAATTATGTTTGTTTAATTTCTAAGAGCTGTATTCTGGTCCTTGTATAAACATACTAAATATTGCTTTTTCTCTGAGCGTAGCCCCAGAGTATTTCAGCATAAGTAAGGGTGGCAGAAGAGGGCGCCCAATAAATTAGCCAGAGTTTATTTTAAAGTCTTTTTAATCTGTTCTTCCCCGCCCCCCCTTTTTTTTAAACAATGGGAAAAAATCCATATTGTGGGGGTTGCAGCGTATTTATAAATGTAGCTGCTCTTGTTACTAGGGAACCTTGCTAAGTCAGCTAAGCTTAGCATTGCAGAAGCTTGTTCTTTCCTTTTGCTCCTGTCATTCTCCATCTGATTTTAGGCACCTAATGACCTAACGTACTTTACTGAAACAGGAATAGTTTGTAGTGGTTGCCTTCAAGTTTTGGTAATGGGAGAAAATATTTCTAACTCGTGTACCTCACGCTGGTTTTAATTCTGCAGTAAGTCAAAAGGAGAAGCTAGTTCAAATTGTTCTTTAACAAACTGCAAATTATCAGTATGTTGGAGTTAATAAGAAATATCTGGGGATGTTTTAGCAAATCTGGGTGTGGGTATTACATAATACCAGCCCAGATAGAGCAAGTGGGACCTTTCCAGATTTGGGCAGATTTGGAGCATCTTTAATTTCAAATAAGTCCTCATCCCACCCCACCCCCGACCCCCAGCTGTCTTGTGACTAGTATGAGGCCATATAGGATTTTTGGCTAGACACAGATTTGTTGTTGTCTACACTGCGGCATCTGGGACAGAGCACAGAGTCTTCTCTTCCAACAACACAAATCTCCACCACTTGTAGAGAAGAATAATTTCCATTAGCTGTAGCAGTGTTCTGGGTTTTAATCTTTTCTCATAGCGTTCACCTACCACTGAATTGGATTCCACAGGACAATCCAAATGTTGCCGTAGAAATGGTGAATCGATTCAGATTCAGCCTATTTGACCATATCGTAATCAATGTGTTTACAGGGGTGTTGAGTCAAAATAGGGTCATTGCTGACTGAAAAAACTGGAAAGGATTTCTAGCTACCAAAGAATTTATCATAGTTAATTATTCATTATTATACGGTAGTTGTATTAATGTAGTGCCTACGAGAGCCAATCATGGACAAGGACTCCATTGTACTGGGTGCGGTACAAACACAGAACAAAAAGACAGTCCCTCCCCAAACATCTTGCAATCTAAGTATAGGACAAGAGGCAACAGATGGCTATGGACAGAACAATGAGGGTGATACAAGGAAACGACAAGATGATACTGGTCAGTGGGATAGGCTATACTTTCAGCACACAAGCAGCCTAACCATTGTCAAATGTGATTTTTGTAGGTATCATGTCAAAGAAGAGTTTTAAGGAGGGATTTGAAGGAGAACAGTGAAGTGGCTTTGTGGAAGTTTGCAGGGAGCTTCTCTCAAGTGTGAGGGACCACACAGGCGAAAGCACAAAGGTGCTTGTTTGAAAATTGAATAAGTGGATGATGAAGGCTGGCATCGGCCGATTGGATGCCGGAGTCTATCTTTTTAAACTAAATGAAAGATGATAGGTAGTGTGGGGTTAGGTCATGAAGAACCTTGGAAGTGAAGACAAGTAGCTTATATCTGATATGGTTGAGAATAGGCAGGCAGTAGAGAGATGCAAAGTGTGTGGTAGCATGGTCCAAGCAACGTGGTTGGAAAATGATCTTTGCAGATGCATTCTGAATGGAAATGAGTGGGACAGGCACCTAGAGAGGCTAGACCAGTGGTGGGCAAGCTGCAGCCCTTGGGCCACACGTCAGGGTAATGTGCTGGCAGGCCGCAAGATAGTTTGGTTACATTGACCATCCGCAGGCACGGTCGGCCACAGCTCCCAGTGGCTGCAGTTCCCCATTCCCGCCAGTGGGAGCCGCGGGAAGTGGCGCGGGCCGCAGGGACATGCTGGCTGTCGCTTCCCAGAGCTCCCATTGGCCAGGAACAGTGAACCATGGCCACTGGGAGCTGCGGGTGGCCGTGCCTGCGGACGGTCAATGTAAACAAATTGTCTTATGGCCTGCCAGTGGATTACCCTGACGGGCGGGTGCAAGTTGCCCACCACTGGGCTAGACAATAGATATCCATGTCCGAAAGTGGCAAAATGTGACATTAAATTCAATGGGCCTGCTTCTCCTCTCACAGCAGTGTAATCAGGATTGAAGTAATTGCATTCAGATGAGGCTGAATTAGTAGAAAGCTGGTGTAAGTGCAATAATTAGGAAAAATGAGTCTCCCACAAAACTTCACACCTACAAACTTGATTGAGCATGCAGGCCACAGGAGCTGATAGTACCCGATAGAGAAAATAAGTGGTATCTGCTCTCAGTGGGAGTTGGTATATGCTTCAATCATAGGACTATCCTTTAATTTTGTGTAAAGTATTTCAGCTAGTAAACTGTAGTGGTAAACACAACCTGAAGAAATGGCTTTTGTAGACTGGAAGGTTCCCCTGCCCCCCCCCCCCTCCCCTCCCGCACTCCCAACAATGACTGAAATTGGAAGTTAACCTTCAAAATTACAGCTCAGAAAAATGACACTTTTTTCCCCACTGACATGTTTATTGCATTACACCCTGTTTATATCAGCTTACTGAAGTGCTGTTGTAGCCGTATTGGTCCCAGAATGAGAGACAGAAAAGATAGGTGAGGTCATATATTTTATTGGACCAACTTCTGTTGGTGGAAGGGACAAGATTTCGCGGCACACAGAGCTCTTCCTCAGGTCTGGGGAAAGTAACCAAAGTGCCTGAGCTAAATACAAGGTGGGATTGTTAAGCATAAGGAGTTCATGCATGCTGTGGGAAACCACTTAAAATGAAGCACTCTGTATCTGACCTCTCATTCCTCTTCCTCAGAAGAAACTTGCATAACACCTTCAAAAGATGAGCCTGCGAACTTAAATTCATAACTGTGCTGGACCCTAAAAACCATGGACTTAACAGACATTGGTTTTATGGCTCATTAGAACAATTGGTGTGACACCCTACCCTGCTATTTATTGCACACTTCATGTAAAATGGTGTCCTACAACATGTGTGAACCCCTTATGTTTAACAATCTGCCCCATCTTACATTTAGCTTCTACACTCTGGTTACCTTCTCTAGTCCGGAGGAAGAGTTCTATGTAGCTCAAAACTGCTCTTCCACCAGCAGAAGTTGGTCCAGTAAAATATATTACTTCACCTATCTTTTTCTCTCTGATATCAGCTTATGTCAGTCATGTGCTGCATTGTCACATTAACTGGGGTATAGAGCACAGCAACTTGAGATGTTAAAAATGTAAAAAAAAACCCAACATAATTAAACTATGATTTTTTTAACTAAACCGTGAAGTGTGAGGGTTTTATAACTCTTAGATGTCAGGAGGCATTAGCACTTAGCAGAGCTGTGGAAAAGGATTCCTGTATATATAAAGTGTGGAGTTGGCTGTAATTACTTGAACTTTTGGGGATAATTACTGAGTAGAGATCTGGGTCTTTGCACTCTACTGTACTGCACTGTACATCATTATGATCTGTGTATATCGCCAAAACACAACTTAGCACACAATAGTGGCAACTAAAAATTCACTGTGCTTATCTCTTCTGTTTATAAGCAGTGTGTGGTAGGTCATATTAAGAGGTGCCCCCACAAAACCAAACTTGGGTATTTAGGTGCCTAATCCTAGAAGGGTTAAAGGGGAAGGAGCTTGTTTTCTGTCCCCTGAAATGGGTACTACACCCCAGCAACTTTATATGGGGATATGCTGTGAGAAACCATGTTTAGCAATTTTCATTGTAATTAAGATGGAGAACGTTCTCAGAATTTCATGGGGCTCAATAATCCAATATTTTGGGTTGGTTTTATTAAATTATTCAAGGTTGTGTGTGTGTGTGTGTATAGATAAGGAACCTCTTGCTGCTGGAAAGTAGAGGCGACTTGTATATCCTGCAGATGTGCTGGTCAGAAATATCTAAAGAAACTGTGTTTTATTTTCTCTTCACACTCCATGGTGCTCATATAACAATTGAATCCTGGACCTTACAGAAACAGTGACTTTCACCAAAACTGCAACCCCAGGTGGCAAAAGGAGGTAAAGTCACAGCCTGTGTGTGATCTCTGGACTTCGGGTTCAAGAAGAGAAAAAAGTTCCACAGATTTCTCTTTTGCTGACTTATCCCTTGATCCCACCACCTATTCTACTGTCAACCATTAGTGATCATTCTGGAATGGTATCACAGTCCTAATCCTATAAAATTCCTCTTCTCCTAGAGGGAAGGAGAGCCTTTTGTTATCAAAACTCAGTATTACATATTACTCAGTGGAATTTGTTCAACAGACAAGGTGGAAAGGATTTTAAAGGGCCAGGCATGTAACTTACATTATTTTCCCAATAATGCAGTATATTGAAGGTTTATTTATGAACTGACTGTTTTGTCTTTTAATTATCTATATTTCCAAATTGGGCTTCTAAGTGTAAAATTCACTGGTATTATCTTAAAATATTTTGTAGGCCAAATCTGGTATCCTCATTTGAAAGATCAGTAGAATCGATGCATTCATTTGCAACACTTTTTTCTTCCTTCATCTTAATTTTTTTCATGATGCCGCTAGTCAGACTTACATTGCATCCAGATTCAAGTGTTTAAACTGTACACTCACTTTCAAACCTTTCTGTCTAATTAGCAATCATTGTCACATGCTTACTTGCTTCTAGCTTACTTCAGAGTCACAGAGCGTAGCCTTGGTTGGGAATGCTGAAAATTAAATGTTTCCAATAAACATTTAATTTAGATTTAGTAATTGATTGATACGGAAACATTTAGGGAGGCTAAAATGTATACTGGAGGGGGGGAGAAGCTATTAACTAAAGCTATTCAGCTGGTTTGTCAGAAACTAAGGACCTGGAAATGTGAGTATCAAATGAGGATATGAGTTCTACATATATTCTTGGTTAATTAAGTTAGTATTAAAAAGGGTTGAAACTGTAAAGCTAAATCTGTGATGGAGGGGTTGCTAGATTTTCTTTAGAATTGATGGGATAGAATAAAGAAACTAGATTCTATGATTGACTAAAGTCGTCCCTTTGCTGAAATATAACATGATAGTGTTTAAATATACAAAATTCCTCTCCCACATTCCGGCAAGTACTCTATGGGTACATCTACTCAGCAACTAGACACCCGCAGCTGACCTGTGCCAGCCAACTCGGGATTGTGGGGCTAGGGCTACGGAGCTGTTTCATTGCTGTGTAGACTTCCAGACTCAGACTGGAGACCAGGGTGAGGTGGAAGGGTCCCCGAGTTCGGGCTCCAGCCCAAGTCCGGAAGTCTACACAGCAATGGAACAACCCGCAGCCCGAGCCCTGCGCGAGGCTGAGTTTGCTGGCATCTAGTTGTGTAGATATACCCTAAGAGTCTCATCGATTTCAGAAGTAGTGAAGACAATACTTGAGCCTGAGCCGAAATCCCAAACTCTGAAAATTTCTGTGTCTGAAATCTGAGCCTGAATTTGAATTTTGCAAGTCTTTAGGGCTAAAACTGAGATCCTGGATTCAGCTACTCTGCCCTTCTGATTCTAAATTTTAAAAAATTAAAGGTAAAAACTTTGTTAATGAAGAGTTAAGGTTGACCGGTGATAGCTAGTCTCCTTCCAGAACACTGACTTCAGCAAATCTCAAACTTCTGAAAACCAGGAAATACAGAGTTAAGGTAAATGTCCACAAACCTTATCTTTGCCCCTCTGGAGCTGACAGTAGCCATAGGGAATTACCTGCATGCATTCCAGCTGCATTCACTGTGTTAGGGGTATCTGTACTGAATGGTGGAGGAATAAATTGGAGCAGCTTGGAAGAGCCGTGATTCCGATAGTGAAGAGATCTGGGTCTGAGTCACCCCATGTGAGTTACCAAAGGAGAAGGTGCAGATGTACCTTGAGGTTCCAGGCTGCATAACTGCAGAGTTAAGGTTGTGTGTGCATTTACCTTATTTCTTGGTTTTCAGGAGTTTGAGTTTTGCTGGACCTGACATTCTGAAAGGGCACAAGCTATCACAGGGCAACTTTAACTCCGTGTTATGAAGTTTTTGTCATTTAATTTCCTTGTTTTTCAAACAAAAAGCTAAATCTTTATTGGTAGGCGATAGCATAGTTCTCACCTGAGGTTTGCACTCGACAAGCTATTGTGGTTAGGTAATAATGAAAAAACCTAGCTTTTCTATAGTGCTTTTTATCAGCAGATTGCAAAGAGCTTTAAATCATTATTCCCCACTTTACAGATGGGAAACTGAGGCATGGGGAGGTGAAGTGGCTTACTCAAGATCACTCAGCAGGCCAGTAGCAGAGCTAGGAATAGTCTCAGTCCAGTGGTCTTTCCCCTAGGCCATACGGTTGCTATGTGATTCCTCAGTGCTCCTCTCCATTCCTGTATGGTTTGTTACAGTGGGATGGGATAATGATCAGGCTTTGAAATGTTTGTGATGTGTAGTTGCTAACAGGGCTGGTGAGAGAAATCTCATCCATGGTCTGTGTCCAAACCCAGGGACAGTTTTATTGCTGTTGTTACAGTAACTAAGCGTGTGAGAGAAGATTTTTGTGTCTTTTCTTTTTCACCTCCTGCCCCACCATTCTCCACAACATAGACTCATAGAATATCAGGGTGAGAAGGGACCTCAGGAGGTCATCTAGTCCAACCCCCTGCTCAAAGCAGGGCCAATCCCCAACTAAATCATCCCAGCCAGGGCTTTGTCAAGCTGGGCCTAAAAATCTCTAAGGATGGAGAATCCATCAGCTCCCTAGATAACCCATTCCAGTGCTTCACCACCCTCCTAGTGAAATATTTTTTTCCTAATATCCAACCTAAACCTCCCCCACTGCAACTTGAGACCATTGCTCCTTGTTCTGTCATCTGCCACCACAACGTGTCACTGCCCTGCCAGCCTTCCCAGCTTCCCCTCCCCTTCCCATGCATTAAGCCATTAGTTGGCACTGCAGAAGTTATTAACATGTAAGAAATTCCTCCTTGCTGTCTCCTGCCCTATGCTGCTGCATATACATATTACAGTCAGCAGCTTACTGGAGGGCTGCATGCTACCTGTTTGTATAGCTCAAAATGCACAGAGCTTCACCCCTCATGCCCAATACCCATCCCCAGCTGAGACTCCTGCACCTGCTTCTGCCAGGCTTCCACAGCCATGCCCCAGGACTCCCCTCCCCCACAACCTCTGGTGAGCCCCCTCACCCCAAGGGATTCTGTGTCTTAACTATTAATTTTCTGGATTTCAGATGTTTCATTTCCCCCACCCTGATCCAGCTCACATGGAGGGTCAGGGAGAGGGGCACGGATACCCCAAGAGGAGCAGAGTCTCCCAGATCACACAGCGGACAGGGAGGGGTGCTGCCAATCCAAATCCGTCTTGCCCTATTCTCACCTGCTCTTTTACCCCTAACCACACTTCCCCCTCAGTGAGCATTTGCATGTATCATTTATTTTCTTTTCAAAAATAGTTTCAGCACCTTCTGAATATTCTGTTGTACTCAGATTACATTTCTCCAATTAATAGCAATAGCCATAAGCCACACGTATGCGAGTGACTACACATGCGTGCATGTGCAGGCGAGTGAATACACATACACCCCCTCTTGACACCTTGACAGAAACTGATTTCCCCCCAATGTTTACAGTTCATTCTCAGATTTTTGCCCATGGTGGGTTTCATTCATCTTTGAAAGAGAATACAACCTGAGAAAAATAGCTCAGAGATGTGTGAACTGCTCCATTCATGTCAGTGGGTCACCATACTATAATAACCATAAATGGAAAGAGCAATTAAAAAGTGTGGCAAAGGAGAAAAGTCCAGTTTTTTCAGATCCAATTTGATTAAATGAAATAGAGAGATACAGAAGAGTTTTTGAGATAGCAGGAGCTGGAAAGAAGATTCTTGCATCACAGGGGTAGTCAAGAAGCAGACCATGGGCCAAATCTGGACCTCCAGATGCTTTTGAATGGACCCTGAAATCTTTAGTTACTTATTATTATTTTATTTTATTATTATTGTTTTGTTATTGTCTTTGGAGTCTGAACCTTGACTAAACCTTGACCAAGAAACTTGGACCTTGACCAGAAAAAATTGACTTACTGCTGGGATAGACAATACATCTTCTACAAGAGGGGAGAAAGGAGATCAGTGAGATAAGAGACTATACACTTAATTTGAATTACTCCTGACTTACACCAGAGTTAGTGAAAGGAGAATGAGGCCCAAGTTCATGTAGGGTGTTAAAACAAGAAAACACTTTTTGGATACTGACATGAATGGGGAGCCATGACATTGTATGTTTGTAATCACTTAGAGCCCAATTCTGCAAATACCTGTGCACACAAGTAACTTTATGCACAGGATGGGTCCCATTGATGTGCATGCTTGCAGGATGTGGTCTTTAGGAACCAAGTTTATGTACCACTGACATTCTAAATTCTCTCCTAAAGATGTAGATCTAGAACTTTAAATTACTGCCTTGCATAATCCAGCTCAGATTTTCAGCTGGACTTTACTCTGGCCTTCATTTTTTGCGGGTCCAAATTTGCACCCACACAAAATTGTGCTGCTGTCTTTGCAGTCACCAATGAATTGCAGACTCAAATGGTATTTAATCCTCAGATAGACTTCAGCTGAGTTTCGCTTCTTTGCACCAACTGGGGAATTTGGCCCCGTTAATATTTGCCCCCACAATTAACAGTAGGTCTGAAAATATGGGCAAACTTTTGTTTTTGAACTACGGGTCTGATCTTCATTCGGTGTAAGTCAGTTTTAGTTCCATTGAAGTCAGTTGAGCCACATGGATTTATACCAGTTAAAAGTCTGTCCATGTATGCTTGTCCTGGTAGCTAAAATGACGAAGAGTTTCTCTTCTGCTGAGGCAAAAACAACCAATGAAACCTTCAAATGTCATTCATGGATCAGTGAGAAGATTCTCACAGCAGTTGGATCTAAGAAAAAAGCCAGGCTACAATTTGAGTCTTCAAAGACGTGCTCGCTGAGAGCAAAAGCAAAGGCCAAACGAGTTCAACTCTGGCATGTTGTCAAATCACTGTGTAAGAAAGACAAGGAATCCTGGTGGTCAACTCAGGCAGTCATGTTGAGAACAGGCTGCCACCAGGCATCATCTCTGCATCCTGTAGTCAACTTTGCAGTGTTTGCAGGGAAAGATGGCATCAGCGTGCCCAGTAAAGAATTGGGGTGACCACATCAGCCAGAGTCTGCAGAATCAGTTACATCGATGGGAAGGTCATTTCAAGACACTTGTCATTTGTCCATCGCCTACAGTCCCTCTTCCACTTGAAGAGGGGCAGAAAGTTCTGAAAGAGCCACGTTCAACTAAGAGGAGATCTGGATTGCCATCTCTAAGATGAAGTCTGCGAAGGTACTAAGGATTTGTAACACTACCCCCGAGTTGCTGAAGACAGGTGACAGTACTGGGGTACTGTGGCTACCTAGGCTCTTCCAGACCATCTCTCATACTAATATCTCCAGTAAATGGAAGAAGAGTTTTTTTCTGCCTCTGTTCAAAATGGGTGATAAGGTTGAATGTACCAATTATAGAGGCATTATGTTATTGTCAGTCCCAGGGAAAGTTTTTGCTTCTCTGTTAATATCTCTGATCAACGATGCACTTTATGGCAAAGGACATGGTACTCAGTGAGGCAGCTCCTATTCTCTGTCAGTGTCACATAATAGTCCTAGTCTCCTGAAGGCTGTAATACTTTGGTCTAATATCAGTTGGTGGGTTTCGTGTGTTGGTGGCCTGTTAGATACAGGAGGTCAGACTAGATGATCTCATGGTCCCTTCTGACTTCACACCCTGACTCTGAGCTGAATTCTCAGCTATGCCAGGCTCATGCTCCAAGAGGCAAAGGTTGCTTTAAGCCATTCCTGCTCCTCTCCCAGCCCTGGGGGCAGTCATGGGCTGACCTGGGAGCCATCACAATTTAAAGCCGGCTTAGGACTGCTAGCGGGTGGTGTGCTCCTGCTCCTCTCCAGAACATCGGCTATGTACTGAGGGAATCCTCAGCTGCCCGATTAAGGCCCCTTTGCACCACTCCAGCAGCTCAAAGGGGAATTTAACCAGGCTTTGAGGATCTGGCCCAGTAAAACTATACTGCTGCACATTCCTACTCCTATTGTTACCTTGTTCACTTATTTAACCACATTAATGTTACTAGCTAGGAGCATTTAACTGCTTAAAATATTAATTTTTTCTTGTTACTGTATCTCTTTATTGTACACTGCAGCTCCTGTTACTGTCTTGCACATGCTAGCATAAGGATTTCAGTGTTTCCCTTACTGTTGTCCTTGGAAAAGTTTATTCCTTCCAGTGAATACCTCATACTTCCAGCGCCCATTTCTGCCCTTTGAAATTGGCCATGGGCTGTCTTTGCGTAATAAGTTACACTCCATATAGGCTGATGAACAGTAGCTAACTTCCCAAGCTTTGTGGTGAGCCATACCATGTGTTGGGAGGTGGGAATGAGCAGCTAATCTCCTCTTTTTCTGAACAGTATGGACCCAGTTCGGTTCGTATGTGGGGGGAGTAATGGACATCAATCCCATTAACATGAATAGGAGTTAAAGTTATAAATCCCAGTATGCTGATGTTATGCTAGTTTCTCTAACCTTTTTGATTCACTAAGACCCTGAAGTTCCTATCCAAATTGCCTGCAGCTATTCTTTAATTTCGATAATATCCTTTCCTATGATAAAGTGACCTCTGTGTAATAGTTGGACTGCATTTCCAGTACCTTTACGCTGTCAGAATAAATGTTTTGACTTTTACTCAATACCTTGATTTATGCATACTAGAATTCTTTGTATTTTTACTGCAGTTAAGCATGACTGGGTGCTCAGATACAATAAGGATGGGGACCATATAACTACCCCGATAGAGATGGATCGCTAGAATGCACGCCAAATGTATTTTTAGAGCTTTAACCACCACTACACCAGATGCATCGCCTGATCAGTGTTTTATAATCTATGACCATGGAAACTGAATTGTGATTTTTTTGGTTCCTAGCCTCATTGCTGTATGTTTCTCTAAACAGAAACCTGTGTCTCTCATCTGCATTTATTCCCAGTGTTTCCTGACTTCTTCCTTTGTATTGAATTCCCCTTGAAGTTATGTCTCATCAGCACATTTCATCAACGTACTGCATAATTCTTTCTTACAAGTTACTGATGTTTAAACTGAACAAAATCTGTCTTCAGGCTAATTAGAGCTGCATGAAATTACCCAGTTTACCTTCACAAATTTTAGAGATGCAAATGGTTGGCAAAAGGTCACAAATTTTGACTTGGTGAATTTTTTTTATCAGTTTTGCCAATGGAAATAGCTGTGGTTTTGTGTTAATTATGAGCGTGATAATGCTTTCTGAGCCTGAGTCTGATGAATCATCCCTCAATCTCATTACTTGATTGGTCCATGCCAGTCAACCAGGATTCAGCCAATCCACAGGTAAAGGTCTAACCAGGTGACCCCAAGGCCAGGGATATACGTTCAAGGTGAGCAGCCAATCCAGTCTGCTTAGTGTCACTACCTCACCAGCATCCTCCCCTCCGCTTGGTGGTTCTGACATGCTGCTCCTATTCTTGTCTTGTTCCAACCCTGTTCTTGGTTCCCAAGAATCTGACCCCTGACTCTGGTTCCCAGCCTGACCACTGGGCTTGAGCATCCACTTCTCAGTTTCTGAAATTGTGTCTGACACACTTCATCCCCTAACAGCTGGTAGCAAAACGATGTGAGAAGTAGGCCTTAGGCCCCTGGCTAGTCTAGGCCCAACCATTTAAAAATATAATCTTTCTGGACGGCTCTTATCCTTTGGGCTGATATTTCACCACTCTATTTCCCTTATTGCCTTTCTTCTTTTTTTTAACCCTCCAATTTTGGGGGCTGGTGTTTAAGTGCCATGTCATACCTTTTAGAAAGTGCAGGTAAATTATTAGGTGCTACTTTGGCCACCACATTTGTTGTTCCTTCATTGATATTTTAGGCATTCCACGATTCTGTCCTTGATTAGCTTTCCAACGGTCTTCCCTGTCAATGTAGTCAGATTTTTTTGTCATTTTTTAATCAGCAACATTGCATAATATGTCAGGAAATACTGTAAATATTTACATAGACCCCACATCATAAAAAACGAAGTATCCTAGAGCTTCTTGAGCCATCCACACACACAATCTCAGCCCGTCTAGTAATATCATCTCTAGCAATAGGGAGGGAAAGAAGAATGAAGCACTGGAAGGATTTTTTGTGTGTGTAGCTCACCTGAAGTTGCAGAATATCAGATTGTTACACACTGTCTTATGGAAAAAACAAAACTTATTTTAGGTGCTCAATAAGCAGCTACTGTATGCCACAGGTGTCTTCCTCCAAGCACTGCTTAGAAATCATAGGGTACCACCTCCATGTGGATGCTGTTTGCCCCTTTAAAATTCCCACCAGTTCAATTTGCAGAGGCAAACACAGAATTCCATAGATTTCTCCCCACCCCCACCTCTTAGCACAGAGCTGGCTGGCTGTGGGAGGCAAAGGCACTTTAAACTCTCCTAAAAGGCATGTTTTTCTGTACAACAGGGTGCTCTGGGAGTTCTTGGTGCCCCTAAGTAATTATTTGTCCCTGTTTTACAGATGAGGCATCTAAGATACCAAGAGGTTAGAAGCCACATTGTACCTTTATAGCAGGGGCTGCCATTGCACAATGGAGATCAAGTGCTATGCGGAGAGGGAAGAAGGCTCCCATAGCACCTAGGCACACAGGGAGCATGCCTTTTAAGATGGTGCTCATGTCTTCCCCTCCCACAGCTAGCCAGCTCTGCTGCTGAGTGCTTGGGGAAAGGGTGGGCTATGCACTCAGATTCGCTCCTCTATTTCAATAGACAGAGCCCAAAACCACAAAAGGGCATTTTGCAGGTGCAAATTGATCCTTTACAAAAGCAATGCTGCCTCTCTGAAAAAGGGCCAGTTTCAGTGGAGGGAGAGAGACAAAACTTGGCTGAATGTAGCTCCGAATGTCTCCATAAGATTCAGGGAAGGTGTTCCCACTGAGAAGAGAAACAACAATGAAAAAAAAAAAATCAATTGCAGCATTCAGTATCACAGGCTGAGCACATTGTCATTTAAATCGCCATAGTTGAGCTGATTAAGCCATTCTGATAATAATGGCACAAAATCTGAATATTTACAATGCACTAAACGTATCTGCAGTTTTCATAGAGGTTCAGTTTTCCTGGAGCAAGAGCAACAAGAGATCTGTTTTCATTCATTCTGCACTGCAGTCTTATTGTGCAGAATGCAACATTTGTGGCATTGTGTTATGATGATGCGACTTCAAATGCTATGAAATGGCAGCCTAAAAACCCATCAAAGAAATGTGCAAATCAAGTAGTTTTACTGGTATGATACCTCTGTAAGAAACATTTCCAGAAACCTTCAAAGAATCATATTTGCATATTTGTATCCCTTGTATCTGTGTTTCTCAGTTTTATTTATATTTCATAAAATCCCCCTACTGTATTTTCACCTTATCATAATGTTCTTTAAACACAGTTGCTTCATGGTTAGATGACAGGATTGGAACAAATTTCCCACTGCTTGTTGCTTGTCAATGTTTTCTGTTTTGTAGTTTGGAATCAGTGATACATACCTGCTTTCAGCAGTGTTGACTTATTCAATTTCCAGGTTCCCTTTTTTCCATCTATGAACCATGGCAGCAAAAAGCAGAAGGTCAGTGCAGTAAAGAAAAGACTATTAGTAGTGGATCACGGTGCTCTTCACTGTATCCTGCCTCTGAATTACAAGAATGCTTTTAATACATCATTTTAATAGCAATGCAGAATACGTGTTTTCGCTAGGTTACATCTATCCAGACGACCTCTTTATTCTAGAAGCAAGCATTAAACATTAATCATATCTTATTCTGAAAAATAAATGTTCAAATTAAAAGCTTCTCTAGTGGTGTCTAATCAGAATGACTATAGTTATATCTTGGTAGTGTTGTAAATACTCCTTATTGATCACAGGGTTTGATGCCAAGTTTTGTGAATGTAAGAGATGACAAATCCAAATTAGACTTTTTTGTACATTTCAAAACTCTTCATATTGAAGATGAAAAGGAAACTTCTCTGAAAATCGAAGCCATGAATCATCAGAGTAAAGAAAGCACACTGTTTAGCATTTCCCATAAACCTAGATGCAGCTGTCTTATTGGAAGAATAATTCAAAGCAGAGCTTTGTGGACAATTTAAAACTTTGTGAACAATTTGTGGTAGAGGGTTTTTACTGGCACTATATAGCTCTTTGTATATCAGTTTTAAAAAGAAGAAATAGCAGAAAGGGCTCTAATCTATCCCTTCTGAAATACCCTGGTAATTGATTTTTTAAACGTTTTTCTGTGAACTGACTATAGAAAACTGAATATGAAGGTAGCCTACTGACAAAAACAAGAAATTGCATAGAAGTTTCCTCCAGAGATATTTCAAAGCTCTAATCCTGATATCTGATCCAAGAAGCTCTGCCTTACAATTTCTCTGTTTTGAAATGTAAATTGATTCACTGAATCGTTTAACTTTACTTTATCTGATTATTATTAATATTATAATGAGGGATTTACGAATATTGAGAATTAAATTTCTTTACAGCTCTCTTTCAGAATAGTAATATTTTCATTTAAAATCCCTAATTATCGACAGTAATAAGTGGACTGTCCCTGTGTATTGCAAACTTCCTTAATTTAACTATATTTATGGACCCACTTATAGCAAAGGATTTAGTTTTTTTTTTAAATGGTCCATGTTTCCATTGCAAGTAATTTATTTAAGAAAAAAAATTGTATTGCTATCCCACTTGTTATTTTGTTTTGTTTATCTGTGGATTTATTTTATCTCAGCATACCTTTTCACTTAGCATGTCCCAATTGCTTCGGATATATCTTTTGTTCTTGGTTTCTTTCCTTCACCATAGTTTCTCTCCTTTTACTTTATCATTTCCATTTATTTTTCTTGTATCTGGCATATTTTTAAACTGAAACAGAGCTTATCCTTGTGATGAGTTGCATCTCTCTTTACTGGCACCTAAGATCACCCCATGGTGTTTCCAACCTTCACATTTAAAGACATCAGAACAGCCATACTGGGTCAGACCAAAGGTCCATCTAGCCCAGTATCCTGTCTTCTGACAGTGGCCAATGCCAGGTGCTCCAGAGGGAATGAACAGAACAGGTAATCATAAATTATCATCCTTGAGTGCTCCTTTAGCATCTTGATCATCCAGTGGCCCTACTGGTTGTTTAGCAGGCTTCCTGCTTCTGATGTACTTAAAAAAATGTTTGCTTTTACTTTTTGAGTCTCTGGCTAGCTGTTCTTCAAATTCTTTTTTGGCCTTCCTAACTTTATTTTTACACTTCATTTGCCAGAGTTTATGCTCCTTTCTATTTTCCTCAGTAGGATTTAACTTCCACTTTTTAAAGGGTGCCTTTTTGCCTCTCACTGCTTATTTTACTTTGTTGTTTAGCCATAGTGGCTCTTTTTTTTTTCTCATATGATGTTCTCATATGATGTTTAATTTGGGGGATACATTTAAGTTGAGCCTCTCTTATGGTGTCTTTAAAAAGTTTCCATGTAGCTTGTAGGATTTTACTTCTGGTGCTGTACCTTTTAATTTCTGTTTAACTAACCTCCTCATGGTTGTGTAGTTCCCCTTTCTGAAATTACATGCTACAGTGTTGGGCCACTGTGGTGTTTTCCCTGCCACAGGGATGTTAAATTTAATTAAATGATGGTCACTATTACCAAGCGGTCCAGCTATATTCACCTCTTGGACCTGATTCTGTGCTCCACTTAGGACTAAATCGAGAATTGCCTCTCCTCTTGTGGGTTCCAGGACTAGCTGCTCCAAGAAGCAGTCATTTAAGGTGTCAAGAAACTTTATTTCTGCATCCTGCCCTGAGGTGACATGTACCCAGTCAATATGGGGATAGTTGAAATCACCCATTTATTATTGAGTTTTTTATTTTAATAGCCTCTCTAATCTCAATGAATTTGCATCACTTCTGTTCTATAGAGATGGTAAATCTTAATTATAATTTCAAATTGCTATGTCTGTATCCAGCTGTGCATATGAACGGTTTTTGCTCAGGATATATGTTTGTGTGTTTATTTTTTAATCCCAAATTGCATCCTTCATGATCAAAGACACTGAAATAATTAACTTGTGTTTACATGGACACCTGTCAAATGGTATACAAAAGACCTGTCTTCTTGCCCTTTCTTTGCTTAGTTCCATGGGAATTTCCAAAACATAATGTTATATTGGAACTATGCAAGCTTATATTTTCCTTTTATGCCTGTCCTATTCAGAGTGGATTCCCAAAGACAACATGTAAAGTAAGGGGCATGAAATTTTACAGTCCTGTTTTTCTTTCTTCATGAATTTGTAACCAGTACTGAAAAGCTGAGGATTTTATATTTTAGCCACGCTTTTTTCCTGCAGATTTCAGCAAGTGAATGTTTAAAAATATCTTTTTAAGTGTGAAGCTGAATTTTTGATAAGAAAGTTAGAGTAGCTGTTTTTGCCTCCATGGAGACATTAATTTCCTTAAAAATAATTCTTTTAATAGCTGAATTTCTGTAACAAGAATGTCAAGAAAAAATGTTATTAAACCAAAATAAATAAATAAACCCAATCTTACATTTAAAAAAGTCTGATTGAATCCACACACAAAGCAAGAAGAGTCAGGGTTTTGGATAAAACCTCTTCCAGAACTCTTTTGTGATGGGGAAGAGAATACCGACCTCTCAGATCTTGGGCCCTACACCAAAGCGAGACAACGTCAAGCTATAAGGGAGAAGCTTGGACCCTGGGGAATCCATCTAGGTACTCAAAGGGAAAAGGCTGGACTCAACAAAGTTATGAAATAACAACCAATATGGTACTCTTGGCTTAGGATGACCAGAGGGCAAGTGTGAAAAATCAGGACGGGGGTGGGGGTAATGGAACCCATATATAAAAAAAGCCCCAAATATCAGGACATCTGGTGACCCTATCTTGGCTGCTATTTCCGCTCTCTGGAGGTCAGCACTCCAAGCCTGGCGAGGCTTCTTTCAAGAGCATACAGTTCACTTTACATCTTTGGCTTGTGGATGTTGTGTCTAAATAACCATTAGCTGACTGACCACCTTAGTCCAAGCTTATGCTAACTTGGCTAGCTGAGAAAATTAGCCAGGCTTCTCTGTGAACAGAGGCTTTTTAAATGCCTTTTAAAATGGTCTGTTGCTTTTTGTCTGTTGCTTTTTGACTAGCCTGTGCCACATCATCCTCCTGTTATGTACTGAAGTGTGTGCGATACATCTTTCACTGTTCGGAGGACCATGCTATGACCATGATTCTGCAAAGGGATCTGTGTGGGGGTCAGGGGTTACCCAGGCAATTACCCAAGTAGTTGCCAATGCAGATACCTATTGACTTAAGAGCAGTTTGAAAGCTCAGAGTTTTAGCCTTCATGCTTGGTAGGTTTAATTAGGATTTTAGTGTTACTTTGACAGATTTAATGATCCATTATCCTTTTAAATATTAACTATAAATAAGAAATTCTCTCATGGAAATGCATGAGAATTGATGCAATATAATAATTATATCACATAAACATGTAGGTAGGTCATGTGTAAATAATACAATATTTCATCATAACACTACTGACTCTGAAATTACCCCATGGGCAGTGCATGAACCCCCCCTTTGGGGAAGCTAGCCCCCCAGCTCCATCCCTTCTGCCCCCTCTCTCCTGCCAGAGCCCTGAGACGCGCCCCACCCCACAGCTGGAGGAGCCGCAGCTGACCTGCCCTGAGCTCTTGCCCCCTCCCCCCCTGTCCCAGCCGCCCTGAGCCCCGGGCCACTGGCAGACCCACCCAAGCACTGCCCCGAGCCCTGGGCCGTCCCAGGCCGCCAGTTTGAGCTGAGCCCCTGCCAGCTTCGGGGGAGATGGCGAGTGAGGGCGGGGTCTCAGGGTGGAGGATGGGCAGGGCCACAGCCTGGGTTGGGGAGGCTTAGCCTCCCCTGGCCTGTTATATCCACCTGCCATGAATTACCCTAATAGGTTGTTGGTTTTAGTGAACACTTCCCTGTTTATCCCAGTAACTCAGGTCGTTTTTGAGGCCAGACTTAATTTTTTCTTTGTGTAATGCTCCTACAGGTGCTCCACTTCAGGTGTGCATGTACCCTTGCCCCTTCAGTCCGCACATGTACCCTACCAATCCTTATGCCCCTCAGTGAGGGTATGTAGGGCTCTGAAGGACAAACTGCCCTCAGGTCCTTCTCAACTGCCCCAGCCTGAGATGGAGTGTGTAGTGGTGCCTGCTTATTTAGCTAGCTGCCTTGTCTGTGCTTTACAGTGTAGTTAATCTTTAGTATTTGTTTTAAGGGGATGTTTCCAGAAGAGGCTTCCACAAGGGGCTCTTCTCACCCCAAGTGTTGTCTCACTTGCCAGGAGTCCTTCCTAGTTAGTGTGAATGGAGATATACCTATATCATAGAACTGGAAGGGACCCCAAAAGGTCATTGACTCCAGCCCCCTACCTTCACTAGCAGGACCAAGTACTGATTTTGCCCCAGATCCCTAAGTGGCCCCCTCAAGGATTGAACTCACAACCCTGGGTTTAGTAGGCCAATGCTCAAACCACTGAACTATCCCAGTTACTATCTGCTGCTTAGGGGATACTCATGTGCCTTCCAAGTGCAGATCTCTTCAAGATTCAGGAGTCCTTCCAGGAAAGACAGGGAGATAAAGTTTTGACTCCTCATGAGGGAATGCTCCCTTCCACCCATGTCAGACTCAGGCCTGTATAATGTCCTGCACCTCTGTACAGTGGTCTTCAAGAGACCACAGCATCCCATCTAGTTTTGCAGATCTTCGCAGGAGAGATCTGTGGGTGATAGCACTAAATCTTTTGCTAAGAGGAGCTCCAGATCTCCTCAGAAAGAAACTGGCCCTAAGAAACCTGTTGTACCAGAGACCTTGCACCTCACAAAGGGTACCACTGAAGCTCCATGTGGTCTTGGTACCGAGGGTCCCTCTACATCTGAATACTCAAGTACATCTAAATCCTGTGATATCTGTTGTTTGATACAGAAGCATACCTTGCTACCCTGTAAGCATGATTGAAGTACTGGGGACTCCAAAGATTCTGCACTGAAGACAATGGTATCAACTGCACTCCACTCAGACCAGAAATATCACACAGGTAACTTTTCTTGAGGTATTATGGCACTTCTGCATTCAGTCCCATCTCAATCAAGGAAATGAAATAAAAATATCTATAAAACTTAATATAGAAAAGTTAATTGTTCCAAATTCATTTATTGGGTTCAGTTCAAGTTTGAGGCAAATTTCCTATCTGAACCTGACTATTTCACCCATCCCAATTACACTTCTTATACTACACTCTCTTTCTTGATAGCCATTCATTCATTCCATAAGGAGAGGGGATTTCTGGAAATGGAAAAGCTGCATAATGGCAGATAATAGCTTGAGCCCAGATTGTGCCTTTAAGATTCATGGGTGAAGATGACTACTGTGCAAGGCTTGTTCTGGGCCTTAGGCATCACTTAATTCCCACATGAATCCTGGAAGCAGAGTTTAAGTGGTTAGTCGGCCTTGTTTTCCCCTTGGGATGGATCTCTGAATAGGATGAATTTGACCTGCTGTAGAGGGGATGCAGATTTCCTCTGCTTGGAAGTGGGGAGAGGTTGCTTCCACAGCACCATCCCACCCACCCCATGGAAAAGAAGGCTGTTACCTTTTCAGTGCCATTCCCCTGCACTGGGTGAGGGCTTGGGGTCACCTGCCTGCAGGGGAGTCATTGGCAGTGTGGCTTCATTGGAGCTGTGCTACCACAGAACAAAGAGAAAGGGCAGAGGAATGCAAGGTATCTGCATGGATGACTCTTGCATCTGGTGGATCCCAGGAAACCCTCTCAGTTCTGAGCGTGAAGCATGGCTGATTCTCAAGGGTGCAGGAGGACAAATATCATCCCTCCAGAGAATTTGCTGAAGATAAATTCATCTTTCCCTCAAGCTCTTTTCCATGTGTATTTTGTTGGGAGAGGAAGCTCTGGTCTTGAATACTCAGTGGCTATTTACTGGCGTAGGAAATCCCCCTTCTTCTGAGTCCCTGGTGTTTACTGAACCAGTGTGGTTCATCTCTGATGGCTGAGTAGCTATTAATTTGACAAAGAGACAATCTGCTGTTTGAATCTGTTTGGCATGTGTAATACAGTCAAGAGTTGCAGGAGTCCTCACCCAACCTGTCACTGCAATTTAAAGAGCAATCTTTTGGGAGACTGAATAGGGTTGGTTTGCTTCTGAGATGAGAATGGACTTTCTGTATACTGGAATTGTTTACCCATCTCCTGAATCAGAGCAGGATGTTGCTGAGGTTTCCCCTTACATAGTGGGAACTTAACTTTCTGAGCACAGAAGAGCAGCACAAAATAAAACACAAATATTCCCAGCTTGATGGAGTTTCTCTTTATTTAACATATCACTAAAGTGCAGAGGTGGGCAAACTTTTTGGCCCGAGGGCCATATCTGGGTATGGAAACTTTATGGCGGGCCATGAATGCTCACAAAATTGGGGGTTAGAGTATCGGAGGAGGTAAGGCTCCGGCTTGGGGTCTGGGCTCTTGGGTGGAGCCAGAAATGAGGAGTTCAGGATGTGGGAGGAGGCTCCGGGCTGGGACTTGAGGGGTTTGGAGGGCAGGAAGGGGATCAGGGCTGGGATAGAGGGTTGGGGGGCAGGAGGGGGTCAGAGGTGCAGGCTCCAGGCAGCGCTTACCTCAAGCAGCTCCCGGAAGCAGCAGCATGTCCCCCCTCTGGCTCTCTACGTAGAGGCGCGGTCAGGCGGCTCTGCTCACTGCCCTGTCTGCAGATGCTGCCCCTGCAGCTCCCACTGGCCAATGGGAGCTGTGGAGGCCGCACTTGGGGCAAGGGCAGCATGCGGTGCCCCCTGGCTGCCCCTACATGTAGGAGTCGGAGGGGGGACATGCCGCAGCACGCACGGAGTGGGGCAAAACCCTGACCCCGCTCCCCGGCTGGAGTGTCAGAGCAGGAGCTCGAGGGCCGGATTAAAATTTCTGAAGGGCCGGATGTGGCCCCCGGGCTGTAGTTTGCCCACCCCTGCACTAAAGTATCTGTCATTTTTATAAATAACTATTCATGTAGTGACAAATGACTTACTCTGGACCACATCATGTCCTTAAAATCCAGGCTTAAAGGGGGACTCCCTTCTGCACACATCTCCCCTCTCTATATATATATATTGAACAGGATTGTTAGCTGCCTCTGCAGCAAAATTCACCCTTCCTCAGCAGGTGTGAGAATACACTAGTGTAAGAGAGAGATGGCCAGGAATGGTGCACGTCAGCCCCCAGTCATCCAACAGAAACAGAAAATAAATATGGCCAGAGGGCACATTGGTTTCCCTATGGTGCCTATTCTGAACTAGGCAACTTCATTAAAGGAATTCCCTGGGGTAGCTGCCATATGACAGCCAAGGCAGACCATACCGGCAGACCATAGCTTGTTGGGAGGAACAGGACTCAATGCAGATGGCTTATATCTCAGAGACCTATAGGGATTATAAACCAGACCACCAGTCTCTTGCATGGTGGCAGGGTTCACAGATCCTGTCTCACTGATGGAAGAATTCAGGGGAAACTCCATAAATTTCCTACCCTCTGTGTTGGTGTTTCTACATAGGATTATGAATCTGGCCCTCGGTTTTTACTCCGACTCCCACAGATTCTGAGTAAAAGCTGAATAAGGACCTTGAGGTGGTTGAAGACTCTGGCAGGATTAGGCACATAAAGAAATGCCATTAGATTAACTCATTCCACGGTATTGCCTACTGTCAGAGCCGCAGATGTGCTTCATTGCATTAGGTGTAGCTGTGGGCATGCTGCCATCCAGCTCTGCTGCGGACTTTATTCCACTACTGCTGAAGGCCAAATAATCATCATCATTTCAAGTTGATAGCACAGTATATTTCCCCAGGGAATGCTATTCAAATTAAATCAGTCATGCTAACAATGATTTTATAATTATATAAAGGGAGCCCTGTACTCTAGCTATTTAAAAAACCCACTTTTGCATCATATCAAACGGTTATTGCCCTCGTTACATTATTTCCTACCCACCAACCCCGATACTCTGTACGTTCCTTTATTTGAGGCATTCATTATTCTGATAATTACCACATGTAAGTAGAGTTGTATCAAAATAAGAACAAATGTAAATGATAGAATCTGTTTACAATGTCAGTGCGATGGTAGGTACTAACAAACTCTAGCTGCTGTTCTGTGGGTGAAGGAAATTGGCCATGGAATTCATTAGCATACTTTCAAATACACTTCATATTGAGGAAGGCCTGATTATGCTGAGAGCTACCCTGCTCGGCAAGCAGTGCCAAGTGGATCTCATTACACTAAACAGAGAAAAGGATATTCCTCAGTTTGAGTAAGGGAGGCAGAATCTGAAATTTGTAAGAATTTAGTACTGATAATTATAAAAATGACTAAGGCCCTGATGGAGCAAGTTGCATAAACTGAAGTATGTGAGCAATCACATTGGATCACTTACATGCTAACAGTTACATATGTGCTTAAGAACTTTGCTGACATGGGACCTGAGCGGGGGCATAATAGGGGGCTGTCTCTAGCATAGGCAAGAATGATCAATATGTGATACATCATCATAAGGCAGCTTCTTTTTTTTTTTAATGTTTATTCTATTTTAACAATTTAATTTGCAAAAATTTAGATAAAATATCAACAGTCTGAGTAGTACAGGAAGACCTATAACAACATTTCCCTTTTCTCCTAGATCTTGCAAACTGCTGGACATTTACAATTGCTCTGAGAGAAACGGGGAAGTACCATCTTAGAGGGGTGAAACATTTTTGAGAATAGGTAGCAATGATTGCAGAGGGAATCAATGAGAATTGTTCTGCCATTTGAATGGTGTGAATTTTATCTCCTTTATGATAGTCTTCTGCTCCTGACATTCTCTACAGAACTAAAGAGAACTAAAAATATACACTAATAAAATACATGTAAAGTTTGAAGCGGAGGTAGTTATAAGTAAATGAGTTAATGATTAGTGACTAGCTGGCCACATACCAAAATATTAATGTTAACCTTTATATATGTAGTTTTATTCCATTGCCAGGCAATAAGTAGAAACCAGTGACGGAGACTGTGTAATTTTTCATTGGATTAGCTTGAATCATCAGCTGAGACAAAAATTCAGTGGCATGCTGATAAACTTTGTGAGTGCACCCTTCAGTCAGTCATTTTCCTTTACTGTGGGCCTACTCAAATGAGTGATACAAAGATTAATATTTTTCTAGTGATTAGAAAAGTTTCCTCAAGTAAAAGCCATAACATATAAGAAAAGGGAACTTTTTAGATAGCTCTGAATGTGATTTTTCAGAGAATGTGACTTCTGGATATAGTACTCTTGCAGTGAGTTAACCTCCTTATCTCCTTCATTCTCTGTCTTTTATCATGTCTTCTTCAGGGATTTTGGGCAGAGGAAAAGACAAGGCATTAAATAAAGGAGTTCTCTGGCTGCTAACAAAATGAGGAGTGAAATTTGTATTCCAAGGGTCACTGTGGAGGGTGGGAGGTTTTTTTTTTTTTAATTCCTTCTGTGGAAGATCCTTGAAATAAAACATCTCACAATGACACTTTTTCTTTCTAAGAAAGAAAAAAAAATACTGATTTAAAGTCTTCAGCATAGTTATAACCTGTTCCATAGGTCGGGACTGGCAACTGGGAGACTTGGGTGCTCTTCCTAGCACTGTCACTGACTCACTGTGGTTTTAGGCAAAGTCACTTAAGCCAAAATTTCCAAAACTTGGATATCTAAAGTTAAGCACCTGAAGCTGTATATATGCACCTATATTAAAGTGACCTGATTTGTTTGGTTTGGTTTTTTTCAGAGCTACTAATAGTTTTTTGGTCCTTCGTTAGGAGACTCTAGAGCAGTGGTTCCCAAACTGGGGTTTGCGAAATATTACAAGGGGTTCTCGGGGAGAAAATTCCCTAATGGCAGACAGAGTTGTTCCTAGGAAAGCCGAGCAGCTCAGTCTCTGGGTTTCCAAGAGCTAAGCAGCTCAAAGCAAGCATATCTATCACACTGAGGCGATTTAAACTTCAAGATCCTTATAAGAAATGGAAAGGGAGGTGGATATTTTTTGCTGTTTTTAAAATTAAATAGGCAGCTAGTATTGTTTTTAAAATTATTATGAAGAACAAATTTAAGCTTTGTAACTTGCGTTGCTTGCCTGGACTGCCCAAGACCTGAATGCTTATGTAGGAGGAACTTTTTGAGTTGGCTTCTTAAATACCTTTATGCTGTTTCACATCTGATACTCCTTGATGAAACATAGGAGCCTTGTCTTATAACAGGCTTATTGAAAGTGATACAAGCTACGAAAGTGAGATCTTGGAAGAGTGTTGCTATTTTCATAATGTAATAAAAATACTGTAATGAAAAATAATCATAATAAATAGTGTGTAATAAGCATGTCATAAAAACAAATTTTATATTTCCAAAATCACTGCTTTTATAATTCATACTCAGGTAAAGGAGAAAATCCTTGGAAATTTTCATTTTTAGGACGGGGTTTGCGAGACTTGACATTTTAATTAAAGGGGTTCACAGGTTGTTAAAGTGTGGGAACCACTGCTCTAGAGAGTGGGGGAGAGAAATTTCTCCATCTTAGAGGGATAATGTAGTTATAAATTAACTCTTTTCTTAGGAATTATCTTTTCAAGAGTCATCTAGGTCTGTTTCAGCAGATCCTCTAGCCTTCCAAATATCAACTCAATTCAGCTTCCCCATTTTGTTTGCTATCGGACAGAGAATCCATAACTTCTGCCTCTCATCAAGGGGAAAAACAACCTTTTTTTATCTTCCCCTTTCCAGCATTAATCCTCAAGGTCCGTCTCAAGTTGAAATCAAATTACACAGTGACTTTAGTGTTACTGGCATGGAAGGAAGACAGTACTTTCCCAGAAACCAGTCACTAGCCGTGCACATGCCAGTTTGCTATATTTCACCCTTTTGATCTTCTCCCATTACAGTAACATGCACTAATAATTCTAACTCTCTCATCAAGTAGGCCATATGCTGTACACAGAGACTCCTGATGCTATGCAGTCTATCATTGCACACCTTGAGAGAAAGTCACATAAATAGTTGCATCAGAAGAAATGTTTACTCTTTGTGTATGTCTCATCTGAGGAAAAAAAATGTAGAGAAAGCGGTTTGAATTTTTTGATGTATAACGTATGGGCCAGATCCTGAGTGCTGCTTTCGGGCCATCAACTTACTGGTGCAAAGGAGCCACCAAGCCAACTTGACCGTTGTCTGAAACATGGTATGTAGGGCCAGCCACCTGACTCCTGAACTGCTCTCAGCACAGAAAAGCTGGTCTTGAACCTCTCTGTGTTGAATTTTTATATGTAACTTAGTTCTCTGGTAACTATGTTCTCTTATCTTGATGTGTCTAGACACAGCACATTTATAAAATCTGAAGAGAGAGATAGTAGTACAGTGCCTAGCACAATGGGCTGGGGTCCTGGTCCCATGACTGGGACTCATAGGTACCGTCACAGTACAAATAATAACAATGAGCCTTCCAGAAGAAAGAGTTGAAACATAATTGTTGCTCACTCAAACTATGTGTGTCAGCTCTTCACGATATAAATAAATATTGGACACCAATGACTGGTTGGTTTCCTCGTGTGTGGAAATAGCCACATTTCAAGCAATTTCCTTGGCACGGGATATTTTTCATTTATTAGCCTGTAATTGCAAATGTGCCTCGTTATCCACCAAATGTGTTAATTAAGCATTCTCTTAATTACAGTGATTACAATTTACTTAGTTTAGTGACATAGTCCTAGATTCCAACGGACTGTGGCATCAGTTTATTGCTTTCTCTTCATAAAGCATTGAGAATGCCTCCTTCCAAATTTCGGGATTCTATCTAACAATGTTTCAAAGGTTTGTTTAGACTCTGGATCTGTGGGTCGGTAGCACTACTGAATTTAGGGGGAATCTGCATTTATATCTTTAATTTGCATCACTAAATATATTGTAGTGCCATGACTGGATTCAACAGGAAAGTGACAGATGCTTACCACATAAGCATCTTCTGAAAATTTAGTCTTTAACTATGTTTGTATCCATCTCAAAAGATGCCTCTCCTGCTCTGCATGGTGCAGGAAAAGCCTTGAAGTCACATGAGAATTGAGGAATAGGGATCTTCAAAAACCCGTATGAATAGGACTAGTGATTGGATCAGAGATGTTCACATAGCAAACCTGTGGTTGGATGTGTAGGGATAAGTAAGGAAAAGCCAAAAGAATCCAGTATCAATATTCACTTAAAACCTGGTAATTAGAGCTGGTTCTGAGCTGCAAACTTTGGATCAGAATTTAAATGATCCCATAGTATGATGGGTGTTTGAATCTGGGGCCTCTAGACTTTTAGATCTTTTGTTGTTGCTGTTCAAACCTTTTTAAATCTGTTTCATGAACGCTACCTCAGAAGTTGAGCTTTGAGCCCGTTTGAAATTCTTGTATACTGGGAGATGGTTCATCCATCCGTATACCTATAATTTGGGGAGCAATCTCCCTATGAATCATCCTTGCTACCAGAGACCCTCCAATGATGCGAACCCCAACCAATCAATATTTTGAAAAACTTTGAAAAATGTGTTCTTCTGCCAGTGGAAGTTTCTGACTTTAATATGTAAATATATAAAGAGATGTAAAAAAATAAATCTCGGACCCTTCCACTCAGCCAAACATATCTGCACAGGAAAAAAGTAATCGGGTAGCTTGATGAATTCTGAGGCCTGAGGTGTCGGCTACAACCTTGGGTCCCTACTCCACGACAATTTTTTCTTCATTATTCTCTCTCATTTTGTTTCTTTCTTGCCTCATTTAAGTGTTAGGAGCTGAAGAAATCAAATAAACTGAGCATTTACCAAATAAGCTGAAACTAGCATACTCGTTGCTTAGGGCGGCCTACAGCTGATGGATAGTGCAATGAACTAAAGACAGATGGAACTATAAACCTCATTCTGCACCTAAATTCTGTTTCCCCATATACATTAGTGATCTCATTAATATCCTCTGCACTGGCAGCAGTACTTAGTGTAGTGCTGAATTAAAGAATGTTTGAAATGAAGAAAACGGAACCCTGCAGCAACAGACTTGGACTGGAGTTTGTCCAGGGCTTCTAATGACCAGTATGGATTTATAGTGGCAGGAGATGCTACCGTGGATGCTATTTAGAAACATAAATATACCCTGGTGTCTAGTTCTACCACCTCTGCCTTTGCTCTTGTTCTTTAATGCTGCTCTTTTGGGTTGCCCTCCCTCTAGAAATGAACATTTTCTTGTTTTATAAAAAGTGTACATTTTATTAAAATGTCGAAGATTATGATAAAAATACAAATAACACGTTGGTAATCGTGCAAAGTCACATTACCCAAAACACATTGAATAAATGTTTGGATCAACTTCTTCACAAATGGTTAGAAATGAGAAAGAAATGGTGGGAATATTACGTTATTAGCGCTCACAGTATTTCAAATACAAGACACTTGCAATATATTAAGCTTCTGCAGTCACCACATATCAGGACTCACGGCTGGCTAGAAAATGAATGACATGAATATACACACACACATGCACAAACACCCCCCCTGACTGTGGAGTGCCACTTGGAAGTTGATATGTTTTAACTGGACTCCCTGCCACAAGAGATCAGGGCTCTATATTTAGACAGAGCTGTGTGAAGAAGGCAGAGCTCATGCTATCTTCAGTGCATCACACCGAACCCTTTCCCATGAAAATATTATTAATATACTTTTCACTGTAGGCTCAATACTGGAAACCCTTTTCTGCTCATGCTTCCAGTCATGCAAATCTCACTCATAGGTGGTAGTACTGGAGAATGTGACTAGTTTTATGAAAAACCATAGGCTACTTATGTAAGTAGTATTTGCCAGACTGACCCCATGTGATTCTCTCTCAGGCAAGTAGTTCTCTTGAAATGAATGGCTCATGAAGGCTGTTCATGTGAATGAAAGTTAGCAGGATAAGCTTAAATAGTAAAACATTGGACAGTATTGCAGTAGATTGAAGTGATTCTTGTATGCACAATTACTTATTTTTAAAGGGAGCTTACCTAGCCTTTCTTTTTGTATTAGCAAATTTGAGCGATGTTTTAGAAGCCCTGAAAGTCCCAATTCTAATTGGCACTTTGCTCCTGGCTTTACAGCAGGGAGAACTGGAATCCTGGGATGGTCTCCTAGGGTCCGTAGCTCTGGGGCGGCCCTGCCATATCGACTGCCTTAGACCAGAGCCCCCGGGCTTCCAGACTCCAAGGCCAGTCAGCTCCCTGAAGGGGGATAATGAGGTTTGTGGTTTGCTTTGCGGGTGTTTACTGGTTGCTCCTGCAAAGTGCGAGGGACAGCGGGAACATTTTGGATCAAATTCATTTACTTTGTAGGTGTAGGGTCAATGAAATTGTGTGACAAGAGTAGCCTGTACTGAATAGGACCTGAATGAAGAGTCACCATAACCAAAGCCTTAGTCTGGCACCACTGGATAGTGGAGCTTGGACATGAGTCAGACAGAGCAGAGTGGGGTTCCTACCTTCCGGCGAGGAGGTAGTGCTGATGGCAGGGCTCTCATCAAAGAGTTCTATATTCCCTTAATTCTTCTCCCCTGACCACTCTGAAGTGGTGGCGCCCCTTCATGGATGTTGCAGAGGCCTGTAATAGAGCTGAGTGAACTCTGGCGAAGGTCCTTTTTCTCAGCACCAATGAAGCTTTAGTCGGTACAGCTAGGTTAGGTGGTAGTGCAGCACTCCCCTTAGGGACTGGAAGTGGATCTGCCCGAGTACACTCCTGGACTCTGGGACTTCGTTAATCACTGTGAGTGAAGTGCAGTGGAGCAGTGATGTGTTAAAGGGACACTTATTCATTGGATGTTCACACCAGCAGCTGGGGAAATGAGGCAAAGGACTATTCCCAAAGATTCCATAGGGATAGGTGTTTTGCCTATTATTCAGATTTATATATTCTTGATTTAATATTGTTGCAATTTTCTGAATTAATGCTGTGTTCCCTGCTTCCTTAATAATGTTTTCTTTGTTTCATACACAGACTCAGTGCTTTTGAGAGGGAAAATATTGCCCGGTAAGGGCACCCAGGAAAGGTATTTAGTTTTTCCCAGCTTTCTTGTATGGGCGCAAGTCCATGTGGTGTTAGTTTCAAGAGGAACCCCTAGATATTTGAACCCAGTCCTTTGTGCTACCAACCACATGCTCCAGAAAGAGTTACACTTACATTTAAGATCTCAGATTTGACCTTCCAATGTGACTTTGACATGACTCTAATGTGATCATTCTGCAAGTCTGAACAGTTGGCTCCCTTGTTTAGGGAGGATGATAATTTGTCCCTGGTAAGATCATTTATTTGGTAAAATTATTTACAAAGGAACCATCTACACAGGCAATTCTCTGTACCTGAGATTAGTACATTTGTAAACACCTGTCACCTTGGAGGGGCAGTAATAGGTAAATCCAAGACTACAGGTTCTTTTTCAGGTACACGTGGGTTCTAGTTATTTGACTGTGAACAGGGAATGTTCAGCCGATAATAAAAGGATTTATTCCTTCACTTACATTGTTATACTGAGTTTGCTCTTGGTAATCCTGGCGGCTTGTCAACATTGCTGCCACTGAAGGGATTAAGTGACGTTGTAGAGCCTTAGGACCCATCCTTCCAAACACTTGCTCATCCATGTAGTTACACTGAAATCAATATGGTTACTCACGAGAGTAAAGCCTATGAATGAGAGTACATTTGCAGGATTAGGTCCTTATGTTAGAAAATGTTACTGTGTTATTGAGTCTGAGGAAGTTATTTTCAGGTCAAATCGGACTCTGGCTCTTGCTAAAGTCAATGACATTTTGGGCTCCTACCAATGGGAGTTAAAAGTTCTATGGAGGACTTTAAAATCTTTACAGTGTTGCCACTGCAAATATTAAGATTAAGGTTACTGCATTATTCCCTTTCCTATACTAAGCAATAACATTCGTTATTTGCATCAGCAGAATTGTAAAGATTGTAATTGCAACTACTGTCTCATGGGGTAGTCAGGGTAGAATCGAACCCTGGGTTCATTTGACCAATCACCTAATATAAATCAGTAACAAATGTATGCTCTATGGTCTCTTTGGTTTTATTTCCTTCCTTGTACTTCCCATATACACTGAACGATGTAAAACAAACCTTGAATAGTGCCATGGAGGTTATTTAGCTGAACAAAACACGCACAAATTAACAGCAGATTCTCTCTGAAGCCCCAAGCCGTGTGTTTAAAAATAAGTTTCAGCTTTAATATATATATGAAAAACATATTAAATGTATAGAAAATCTGTCACAACAAAGTCACAAGGTCATGATCTGTTATATGCACTTTATAGACTAACCATTAAAATGTAATAATATCAGTTCAAAGGGGCCTATATATACTGATTTCTATTGTTAAGAAACATAGAATCATAGAAGGGTTGGAGGTCATCTTGTCCAACCCCCTGCTCAAAGCAGGACCAACCCCAACTAAATCATCCTAGCCAGGGCTTTGTCAAGCTGGGCCTTAAAAACCTCTAAGAATGGAGATTCCACCACCTCTCTAGATAATCCATTCCAGTGCTTCACAACCTGCCTAGTGAAATAGCTTTTCCTAATATCCAACCTAGACCTCCCAAACTGCAACTTGAGACCATTTCTTCTTGTTCTGTCATTTTTCACCACTGAGAACAGTCTACCTCCATCCTCTTTGAGAAACCCCCCCCCCCCACTTTCAGGTAGTTGAAGGCTGCTATCAGATCCCCCTCACTTTGCTCTTCTGCAGACTAAATAAGCCCAGTTCCCTCAGCCTCTCCTCATAAGTCCTGTGCCCCAGCCCCCTAATCATTTTCATTGCCCTTCACTGGACTCTCTCCAATTTATCCACATCCTTTCCGTTAGTGTGGGGCCCAAAAACTGGATGTAATACTCCAAATGTGGCCTCACCAGTGCTGAATAGAGGGGAACAATCACTTCCCTCGATCTTCTGGGAATGCTCCTACTAATGCAGCCCAATATGCCATTAGCCTTCTTGGCAACAAGGGCACACTGTTGACTCATATCGAGCTTCTCATCCACTGTAATCCTCAGGTCCTTTTCTGTAGAACTGCTGCTTAGCCAGTCGGTCCCCAGCCTGTAGCAGTGCATGGGATTCTTCCGTCCTAAGTGCAGGACTCTGCACTTGTCCTTGTTGAACCTCATCAAATTTCTTTTGGCCCAATCCTCCAATTTGTCTAGGTCACTCTGGACCCTATCCCTACACTCCAGCCTATCTATCTCTCCCACCAGCGTAATGTCATCCACGAACTTGCTGAGGGTGCAATCCATCCCAACATCTGGATCATTAATGAAGATGTTGAACAAAGCCAGCCCCAGGACCCACCCCTGGAGCACTCCACTTGATACCGGCTGCCAACTAGACATGGAGCCCAACAATCTAACCAGCTTTCTATCCACCTTATAGTCCATTCATCCAATCCATACTCTTTAACTTGCTGGCAATAATATGTTGATGACCGTATCAAAAGCTTTGCTAAAGTCAAGGTATATCATGTCCACCACTTTCCCCATATCATGGGGCAGGTCCTCAAGGAATCCATTTTTAAGCACTTGGAGGAGAGGAAGGTGATCCGGAACAGTCAACATGGATTCACCAAGGGCAAGTCATGCCTGACCAACCTGATTGCCTTCTATGATAAGATAACTGGCTCTGTGGATATGGGGAAAGCACAACTTGCACCTCAAACTCCTTTATCCTCCTTCCCATAGTCTGCAGTGACCCACTCAAGGTCATTCTTGGTAGTATCATTGGTGCCCACGTGGAGAAGTAGGAAGGGGTAGCGGTTCGAGGTCTCGATCAGTCTCGGCAGACACTCTCTCACATCCTGAATTCTAGCTCCAGGCAAGCAGCGCACTTCTCGAGTTTCCCAGTCTGGACGGCATATAGATGACTGCATCCCCTGTAGGAGGGACTACCCAAACTACCACCACCCGTCTCCTCCTCTTGGGAGTGGTGGTCATGGAACCCCCATCCCTAGGACAATGCATCCCATACCTTCTGGTCAATTGGGGTCTTCTTCTGATCCCTTCCGTCAGATGACTCTTCCAAACCATTCTCTGCCATAGTACCTGTGCAGAGAGCCTGAAAACAGTTTCATACCTCTATCTGCATTGGGGGCACATAGGTTCTCCTCTTTCTTCTTCTTGAGGTCACATGCTGCCATTTTTTCCCCCTGTTCTGCACTGCCCTCTCTGATTCTTCAGCATGCAGTACCAAACAATGACTTCTAACCAGAAAGTCTTCATTTTCTCTGATGCAACACAGGGTTGATACTTGGGTCTCTAGTCTTTTAACCTTCTCTTCCAATATTGAGACCAGCTTGCACTTCATACAGACAAAGTTACCTCTGTCCTCTGGGAGAAAGACACAGGCACATCCTATGCAAGTCACAACAGCTGATTGTTCACTATCCATTTTGTCTTCCTTCTAAGAGTCCCTTCAGATGTTGTCTGTACTGCTCACAGAAGCCTGAAAGGCAAAAAAAAAATTCTGTGGGAACTCCCCCCAGTCGAACTCTCTCTGTTCACTTCTCCTCTGTTCTCAGTTCACTCGGTTCGCAACTGGCTGCTTTTTTACAAGGCTGCTGGCTTGAAGCAGTTGCCCCGGCTCAAAGCCTTCGCTATAATCAACCACTCAAGGCCCAATTGGAACAAGCACTCCCAATTCATGCTTTTCAAACAAACAACCCCACGATCAAACAGTCCCTGCAACTAGCACTAGTCAAAAAATGACAGACACCTTCTTACATGGCAAGTAGAATGGAAGTCCCAAATAGTTTCTGTACTTTACAATGTGTCAAAAGCAGTTGCAGTGCTAGGCCCCAGTCCTGCTAGGATCACTTTTGATCCTAGCATGTTGATGGTGGTGTACAATTAACAGTACTAGTAATTTTGCCCCTTTCAAAGAGAATCATTATTGTCTTTTCAGACAAGTATTTCTTGGAGGTTTCTCCCAATTTACTCTTTACGCTTTATTCTTCCACTAACACACCACCTATGCCAGATAGATGAGTCTGTGATATTTGGCCCTCCTGTCATTTTTCACTGCTGCTCCATTGTAGTTGCTACACAACCAGATATATACCGGATGTTGAGTGAAAAGCTTGTTGATACTGTGACGGGGCAAGGCCAGATGGCTATAGAAAAGTAGTGGGAGATAGATATATTAGCCCTAGGTTAAACAAATCCCTGGTACCAGGATAAGTAAATGGCAGCTGCTCCAGGTCAATTAAGACACCTGGGGCGAATTAAGAGCTTTCCAGAAGGCAGTGGAGATTGCTAGGTTGATTGGGGCACCTGAAGCCAATCAGGGGCTGGCTGAAACTAGTTAAAAAGCCTCCCAGTTAGTCAGATGGGCGTGCATATCAGGAGCTGTGGGAGGAAGTTGTGCTGTTGGAGAGACTGAGCTGTACACACCATACTAGGCACAAGGAAGGAGGCCCTGAGGTACGGGTGAAGTGGAGCTTGAGGAAGTGGGGGCTGCTGTGGGAAAGTAGCCCAGGGAATTGTATGTGTCCTGTTCCTAAAAGGTCAGCTACCATAGCTGATACTATTAGGGTCCCTGGGCTGGAGCCAGGAGTAGAGGGCGGGCCCGGGCTCCCCCCCTTTGTCCCTGATTAATCACTGAGACTGGGAGACAACAGAGACTGTGCAAGGGAGGATAGCTTCTCCTCACCTCGCTCGCTGGCTTATGATGAAAATGGCTCAGTAGACTGTGACCCTTGTCTCTAGAGAGAGAAGGGGTAAGGGGAGGGACACAGTGAGCCTCTGAGGCTAGCAAAATTTGCCAGGAAACGCAAGACGCACGGAGACAAGGACAAAGCTTTGTCACAATACCTAATACAAGAGGAAACTGTAGATCCCAGGAAAAGAGAGAGCCATATTTCGTTATCTTGGGCTGGGAAGAAAGCTTACCTTTTTTTGGATCCTCTGTACATTGGTTTTTCAGGATGTTCAATACAAATCTTAACAAGATCAGACAAATGGCCTTTCTGCAGACACAACAGCATACACAGCTAAGGCCACTCAAAAAATTAAACCTAATGCATCTTTCCTAATAAGTAAATAAAGGAATAATGTTAAGATAAAATATGATGATGAACTCCCATTTAAGTTCTAGACAAAGTCAATTTGTCCTGTGTGAAATAATTTTTATCTGGGAGGAAAAAAGATAATTAATTTGGTTATTGTAAAATTTATTATAATGATGATACTTTGAGATGGTTGGAGGAAAAGTGCTATATACTGAAAGTGAAATTTTTTTTACAAGCATTAATTAATTAAGCCTCACATCTACTGGGAGACCTAGACTCTGTTATACTCATTTTATGGAGTAATGTTCAGACCCTTGCCCAGAATATATTGAGCTAGTGGCAGAGCAAGAAATTGGAACCTGAGATCCTGTCTCTCAGCCAACTATTCTAGCCACTAGACAACACTTAAGATAAATAAAAACCACATAAACTCACTTAGGCTGGGTCTACATTACCTGCCTGAATCGGCGGGTAGAAATCAACCTCTTGGGGATCGATTTATCGCGTCCCAACGGGACGCGACAATCAATCCCCGAATAGACGCTCTTACTCCACCAGCGGAGGTGGAAGTAAGCTCTGTCGATGGGAAGCCGCAGAGGTCGATTTTGCCGCCGTCCCTACAGCGGGGTAAGTCGGCTGCAATACGTCGAATTCAGCTACGCTATTCACGTAGCTGAATTTGCATATCTTAAATCGACCCCCCCCCCGTAGTGTAGATGTAGCCTTAGTTACCTGTGGTTCGTTCAATTCTGAGGAGTACTCTTCCAAAGAGAATGTGATCTCTTCTTCTGTGGTCAAAAGAATAATGGACTTGATCTAGGACTTTGTAGCTAGCAATGTTAACTGTGAGAGGAGGATGAGAAAAGGAAGGTGTCCAGGGGCAGAATGAGGCTTTGGAATGCAAAAATCATGTGGAGGAGACTTTGGAGAGAAATTTAAATTTTTCTCCTAGGTATTTTAATTGCAGACGACTTTCTTGTTATTTATGTAACTGTCTAATCTTTTTGAAAAACATAATATTCTCTTTGCTTCCATATCTTGCCACAGTAAATTCTCCAGGTCAGCTGTGGATTGTGTTATGTTTTTAATCCATTTCAGATGTGTTGTCTTTTTTAATGTCATTGGGTGTCCCATTGTTCTTATATTATGAAAGGCTAAATAGTAAAGCTGGCTGAAAAATGGAAATTTTTTATTGAAAAAAAAAACATATTTTTCAAAGGAAATTTAGGTTTGTTTGTTTTCAATAAAAAAAACAAAATATTTTAGTTTTTCAAAAAAAATTTTTTTTGTTATTGTAAAAACATTGGTTTCCAAGACCAAAATATTTTTTTACTGATAACTGAAATATTTTCAGTTTTCAGAAAACAAAAAAAAAAGGTTTTTAATTTTTCACAAAAAAAATTCCTTTATGGAAATGAATTTTTTGTGGAAAATGTTTGTCAAGTCATTTTTCACTCAAAAAAACATTTTTGATTGAAATTTTTTCAACCAGCTCTGTCAAATAGTAGGATTGTATTGACCTTGGGTCTGATTTTCAATAGTTCAGAGAGCAGGACTGGATTAAGGCAATGTGGGGCATCAGCTACACCACAACATGGTTCCCCCTGGTTGCCATGGTTGCCCATGCAGCCCTGCCAGCCACTTGGAGTGACATGGGCCTGAAGCCCCTCTCCTTCCAGAAGTGGTGGCAGGGGTAGTTCTCTCCTTGGGTGCAGCAAGTCATTTTTCAGTTATTCTTTCTTACTGCACTAGTAATGGTAACAAGGAATCCGCTCCCTTCATCTCAGCTCCTAGTTAAATACTCTTTACCACAAATTACTAAAGCCACGTGTGCTAAAGCTTTCCCGGTTGTAAAAAGAAAATCAATATTCATTTGACATTTGCAACTGGTACAAACACTAGGTGGAAATGTAATGATTTTTTTGCAGCTGTCAGCACATCTCTAAAACAGAGTTTTGACAAGCAGAAATGCATGTGCTTGAGTGTGTTGTGGGATTGGGGCCCAAGTGCCTTGAACTGCCACTGATCCTAGTGAAACTTGAGAAAGCCCAGCTCCTATTGGGATTGAGCCTTTCTGGCTATTAGAAGCTAAAGCCCAAGCAGAAATTCCATCAAAACTCATCTTCTTTTCTCAAGAATTTGAAAATGTGGGATGAGGGGAAAGGGTTTTACGTTTTACCCGTAGTTGACATGGGCTGAGGGATCTGAGAGAAGGAGAAATATGTTTAGTGAAAGCCCATGTAGTGGAAAGACTCATCTATCGTTTTCTTTATCATGTCACATGAGAAAAATCTGAAGTTTAAAAAATATCCTCCTCCCACTCTTAAGTTAATTTTGGGTATAGGGCCAATAATCAAGACACAAATTGGAACCAGATGGGAACTACCCTAGTGTTTACAGGTGTTTGGATCTGCAGTTCTGATTTAGCCCATTGCAAAGAGAGGTGCTGGTTGTGAAGTTTGGCTCTGAATCCAAATTCTTTTTGAAGCTTCACATCTGGTGGTTTGGTTCAGGCTTGTGTCCAATTTTAAGAACAATTTTTCCAAAAAAAAAAAAATGTTCTCATTGGAAGATTAAAACATGATTGTTCTTCAAACAAACTTAGTGTGAAGTTTTCAGTATCCCACACTACTGGCTAACTGACAGGTGACATTCCTTACTATAAACAAATAGTCATATATAGATTCTAGTAGTAAGATGATTCATACATTTCTTGCTCATCTCCCCACTGTTTCCCTCCTACAGAATAATAGGAGGTACTATATCTCCTACAGAAATCTGTGCATGCTAGTCCCATGCACATGTTCTTACATATAGATAGGTAAATAACCCAGATTTATGCAGTATAAAACAGTTTGAAGTCAATAGCATTTCAATAAATCTAGTGAAACTCTTAATTTGACACCATTAAATTTAAGAACTTTAACAGTAACAATCTTCAGATTTAATTCTCATGTTTAAAAATTGGTTGTTATGCCATTTATGTTTTGAAGATCAATTTATTTCAGACTTTAAAATAAGCAGAGTATCTTATTCAACAGAAAGTAAGCTTTTTATAAAGCCGAATGAGTTCTGGATTGATTTACAGTGATTAAGGTTGTTTATGTAATTTTCTTCTTGGCAATGTGTTGCTCTAATTTCAGTTGTCTAAAATGGTACATAATGGAGAAAAATGAATGTATAATGAAAATATAGGGCCAAATTTTTCATGTGTAACTGAGACCAAAATATAAAACATTACCTAGTACTATTTTCTGTGTTCATCATACAGTTAGCCTAGTGCATTTATGCTACAATTTTAAACTGGGACGAAAATAAAAAGAGATCTTTATACGTGAGTTGCCCTTTTATCCTAAAATGTATGTTTTTGGATGCATCTTTCATTTAGTAGCATTCCCGTTATGATGTGAACAACCACCATTTTTAAAGACAACACCCAAATTAATATTTTAATATTTATTAATGGAATACATGAAGACTGCACGACATTTAGTCAGTGAATTGCCCTGTACCAGCATCAGGAATAATCTAACATCATGACAAAAAGCTCTTCCAAAGGCTAAAGTGACTCAGCTGACAAACTGGCAATTACTTCCACAGACTCTTCAAGCCTGTCTTTAAATAAAACATTTGTTAAAACATTCTGCTTTGTGCCTTGTGTCACCTGCAGCAAGATAAATGCTACATTATATTCCATCAGTTACTTTCAATTAAAGATATTTCAGAACATGTTGATGTAATTGGAAGTCATATGTTGTTTTAGAATTGTGAAATCTCATTTCTGTGGTAACTATTGGACACTAGCTAACAAAATAGGTACATTATTAAACGTTGTAATGGCTACTAGGTTTTTTTATTCATTCATTTAGAACCCTACTTTCCATTGATTGCTTCACGATCACCATAGATCAGGGTTTCTCAAACAGGGGTTGCCGCTTGTGTAGGGAAAGCCCCTGGCGGGCCGGGCTGGTTTGTTTACCTGTCCCGTCCGCAGGTCCAGCCGATCGTGGCTCCCACTGGCCGCGGATCACTGTTCCGGGCCAATGGGGACTGCGGGAAGCGGCATGGGCCGAGGGGCGTACTGGCCGCCACTTCCCGCAGCTCCCATTGGCCCGGAGCAGCGATCCACGGCCAGTCGGAGCCGCGATCGGCCGGATCTGCGGACGGAGCAGGTAAACAAACCAGCCCGGCCCACCAGGGGCTTTCCCTACACAAGCGGGGACCCCTGTTTGAGAAACCCTGCCATAGATCATGACTAAGTAGTATTAATGTGGTGACATGGGGAGCCAGATTTTGGTGCCCTTACTCATCTTGGGCCTGATTCTCTGTTGACCTGCACCTTGTGTAGCAATTGACACCAGTGCAAATTAGATGTAAAATACTACCATGCTGATTGGGGAGCCATTTACACCACAGCAAAATAGATGAAAAATGCTACACAGGGCAATAGAGAATCAGTCCCATTGAGTATCACCTTACTCTACAAGATCTCCCATTGACTGCAAGGTGACTACTTCTGTGTTTTAAGGTACTAGTCAGTGTAAGGGTATCACAGTCTGCCCCTAGAAATTGCCATAGGATCAGAGAGATTAATCCAGGTCTTTCAATCCTCCATTAGACAGTCTGCAAACTGACAATCTATCCCTTTCTTAGGTAATGTGTATTAGGCACTACAGACATGGCCTCTCAGTTCCAAAGTTGAAAACAAGATGTGCGTTCAAATTACATCTACACACTCAGCAATATGTTTATTTCAAATTACTTGATGGACTCTAATACAGCGTTCATTAAAATTAATGAAAGATATATGGCAAAATTCCCTGAACTGCTTTGAAAATCTTAATGTAAATGCCTTAGTCAGACAATGAGCCAGATTCAACTCTGTCTTTAAAAAGAGTGATACTAGGAGAAGATATGGCTCAGTGGGACCTCAAGTATAAGAGATGAAATTCTGGCCCCATTGAAGTCAATGGGAGATTTGCTATTGATTTCAGTGGCGCCAAGATGTCACTCAAAGTGAGCAAGAGTGGGGGTTTTTTGGGTGCATTTTATACCTTGAGGCATGATGATTTGATAGTCATTGCCATTTTTATTCTATTATAATGGAGGTGCCATTCTTTTAAAAACATATGCAAAAGAATTTAATTGTTCACACATCTATATACAGTGTGTCTGTAGCAAATGTGAAAAATTGGGACAGGGGGTGGAGGGTAATAGGAGCCTATATAAGAAAAAGTCCCAAAAATCAGGACTGTCCCTATAAAATTGGGACATCTGGTCACCCTAGAATAAAGAGAGTGTAAAATGCCATCAAATCAAAATTTTCCACTCATGTTACATCTACTTTGCATGCAAGATTGAAGCCAGTGGAGAATCAGACCTGGTATCTTTGCCCATGTATATGTGTAGTCAGGAAGGCTGTGATTGGTACAACCAGAACAAAGTTGAAGGAGTCTTGAGGTTTTCCTCCCTTTCCTCTTCTTGCAAAAGGTCCACAATTCATTTGGGGCTACTGCAGCTTTCTCATGAAAGACCAGCAAAAAGACACCACTTTTTCTGTGTAGCCAGGTCTCTCTCTTTTCCCAGAGAGCTGACATATCCTGACTTGGGACACAAATAGCATCTGAGAAAACCCCAACAAAATGAAGTTGCTGTGATAAGCAAAGGTTAAATAATTCATGGGGGGATTCCATTAGAGAAAATGGAACATTTATAGTTCAGGAAAAAGGTGTCTCAATTTAAGATCAATTGGTGTTTAGAAAGCAGTGATTTTGCTGAGTTCTGGTAGTTTAGAACAAACATGTGAGTGCTTGAAAATGCTAGAACAAAATTTCACTACAGTAACAAACAAAAACAAAACTTCTATTAAATCCATTGGAAACCTTTGAATTAATCCCACAGGCTGATACCTGCTAGAGAAGAAATGGGATGGTGAATTTTTTTCTTCCCTGGGGATTTTGCAGAACAGGGTAGTTGGTCTCAAATTACTTTACTCGTATTTACAGATTTCTTTCTGGTTATTAATTTATAATCCCTATAGATCCCACACTCTTGGTGCACCAGAGTCCTTAACAGTGTTTAGGCATGCTCAAGATTGATTACGGTAATGTGTTTGCAATCCTATATTCAGCTACCATTAAGCAGTGTGGTGCCAAAATAATTTATTAGTCTTCCTATGGCATGTTAAATAATTTATACAATTGTTTCTCTGATGGGGAGAAGCCTCAGATGGCCTTAATATGCTGGAAACAATAGATAGTACCGAAACAAGTGAATTCTGGGTAACAGATTGTTGGATAGCTGTCTAAGAACAACTCCATAATTTATTTATAACTTGTTCATTGTTAATCAAGTAAGTAATTACTTCAGGACAACAAAAGCATTCCTACCATCATCTGAAATATAAAATATATATGATACCCAGTAATAGAGCATAGAAACTCATAAGCAAATTAATTGTGAGCTGCGAAGGAAAAGCAAACCAAAACACCTCAAAAACACCCCCATTAAGATGCATTCAATCCAAACCTAACCACATAATTTTATTCATCTGACTATTCTTCCATCATACTGCCATTCTTTTTTTTGTCTGTTCTCTCTGGTGGCTTTAATATTTACACTTCCATTATAATACCTTTGGGCTCTGTATAGGCAATAAATAATAATAATTCTGACCAGCTGTCTCAGAAATGAGAGCTTCTGAAATGCTACTGGTCGTATGGCATTATAAGTCTCTCATTTGAGTCTTATTAAATGCCACCTTTTTTTAAGACCTGTCAGCTGCCTTCAGGATTACTGTCCATGAGATGTGGTTGCCACATCTGTGACTCCTGGCAGGAGCAGAATAATTTCTTAGTGATTCCATCCATTTTTTCTAAGAGATCCCAGAAGGCGGGAAGGGGCAGTGTATTGTGTGTCCCAAAAGCTCTGTCATGTGAGGTTCCAGGTGACTCGGTCTACCTATTTCTCCATTAGGACCTAGAGGAGAGTGGCTGAATGATTTACCATGGCAATCAGAGATTAGAGGGTGGAGCAGGGGTGACTTGCTGACATTCAATCTAGATAATACCGAGATGGTGCTCATACACTGGAGATAACAGTGGCCCCATGAGCTCGGGGAATGCCAGACACTTGTTATCCAGGTATTCAACCTGGAGTTCATGTTGGATCTCCTGATGCTGACGGATGCCCTGCTAGCACCTAGCAGGGGAGCTGGAACACAGGTATGTGTGTATGAAGTGTCGCCTGATAGTGTTACTGGAGGAAAAGATTAAGGGGCTAGAGATGCAGGTAGATACCCTGGTGGAGTTTAGGCGGGGGTTTGAGCTGCTGATGGAGGACAGGCAAGGAGGGGCTGAAGGAGAGTGTCCTGCAGCGCAGGTAGAGGCAGAGGACGGTGAGAGGGGAATGGAAGGGGGAGAACATGGGAGGTGGAAGCATGTGACTGTGAGAAGCAGGCCAAGGAAAAGAAGGGCCAGCGAGGGGGGAATAGAACTCAGGAATAGGTTCGAGTGTTTGGATAGCGAGGTGGAGGGGCAGCAGGTGGCAGCTGAAGGTGGGAGAGTGAGGAAGAAGAGAAGAGCAGCTAGTCCGAGAGAGAGAGGGGAGGAGTTGATGGAGACAGCACCAATTCTGGGCCCCGGGAGGAATCAGGAAGGCATAAGGGGGAGCATAAGGGAAGATAGGAACAGGCACAGGTCAGGACTAGAGGGACTAGAGACTAGATTACTAGATCGCACTGTTGCCAGGCGAAGGCAGGTGTATGTAATTGGAGACTCTTTACTGAGGAGATTGGACAGGCCTGTGACCAGGGCAGACCCGGAGAACAGAAGGGTGTGCTGTCTACCGGGCACAAAGATACGCGATGTGGACCTGCGGTTGAAAAGGATCCTAAAAGGAGCAGGTAAGAACCCCTTGATAATCCTTCATGTAGGAACGAATGACACGGCTAGGTTCTCGTTAGAGAGAATCAAGGGAGATTATGCTAGGCTGGGGAAGACGCTCAAGGAGATAGAGGCTCAGATTATCTTTAGTGGGATTCTGCCCGTTCCGAGGGAAGGGCAGCAAAGGGCTGATAGGATTGTGAGAATAAATAGTTGGCTAAGAGAGTGGTGCTATAAGGAGGGCTTTGGGATGTATGGCCACTGGGAGGCTTTCGGGGACAGACACCTGTTCTCGCGGGATGGGCTTCACCTGAGTAGGGAAGGAAATAGACTTCTGGGAGGGAGGCTGGCTCATCTTATCAAAAGAGCTTTAAACTAGGAAGTTTGGGGAGAAGGTTGGGAGATGCACAGTTAATCTCCACGCCAGATTCCAGTATGGAAAAGGTGAGTAAAATGAGAGGAGACATAGCCAGGGAGATGAGATTGCACATAGGAAGGATAGGGGGGACGGACGCAAGGAGGCCCGCAACTTATAGTGCTACTAATGGGAGACAGGCTAAACGACATACATTAGGGTGTTTATACACCAATGCCAGAAGCCTAGGTAATAAAATGGAGGAATTGGAGCTCTTGGTCCAAGAGCTGAAACCAGATATCGTAGGAATAACAGAAACGTGGTGGAATGGCAGTCACGACTGGAACACAGGTATGGAGGGGTATGCGCTGTTTAGGAAAGACCGGAACAAAGGTAAAGGTGGGGGGGTGGCATTGTATGTCAATAGTGAAATAAGCTGTAAAGAAATAATAGTTGATGGATTAGATAACACAGAGTCCGTCTGGGCAATACTCACACTGGGTAATAGGACTACTAGAGCCTCTCCGGGGATAGTGCTTGGAGTGTGCTATAGACCGCCGGGATCGACCCAGGATATGGATAAGGAACTATTTAATGTGTTTAGAGAAGTAATTACTAATAGAAACTGTGTAATTATGGGGGACTTTAACTTCCCAGATATAGATTGGGGCACAAACGCTAGTAGTAATAATAGGGCTCAGATGTTCCTAGATGTGCTTGCGGATCAATTCCTTCATCAAGTGGTAGCTGAACCGACGAGGGGGGAGGCCATTTTAGATTTGATTCTGGTAAGTAGTGAGGACCTCGTTGAGGAAGTGGTAGTGGGGGACAATTTGGGCTCCAGTGATCATGAGCTAATTCGGTTTAAAATACATGGGAGGAGTAACAGAATTAAGTCAAAGACTAGGGTTTATAATTTTAAGAAGGCCAATTTTAACAAATTAAGGGGACTGGTAAGGGAAGTGGATTGGGCAAACGTATTAATGGATCTAAAGGCAGAAGAAGCCTGGGATTACTTCAAGTTAAAGATGCATGAGCTGTCGGAGGCCTGCATTCCAAAAAAGGGAAAAAGATTACAAAGCAGGAGATTTAGACCGAGCTGGATGAGCGACCGACTCAAAGGGGCGATTAGGAAAAAACAGAAAGCGTACAAAGAGTGGAAGAGGGGAGGGATTAGTAAAGAAACTTACCTTAGCGAAGTCAGAGAATGTAGAGATAGAGTGAGAAAGGCCAAAGGCCGTGTAGAGTTGGACCTAGCGAGGGGAATTAAAAGCAATAGTAAGAGGTTTTACAGCCACATAAATAGGAAGAAAGCAAAGAAAGAAGAAGTGGGACCGCTGAAGACTATTGCTGGAGAGGAGATTAAAGACAATCTAGGCATGGCGCAATATCTCAATGAGTATTTTGCATCGGTGTTTAATGAGGCCAATGAAGGTATTAGGGATACTAGCACCACTACAGAGGGGCATTCAGGATGGGGGATTACCGTATCCGAGGTAGAAACAAAACTTGAATGCCTTAATGGGGCTAAGTCGGGAGGACCGGACGATCTTCATCCGAGAATATTGAAGGAATTGGCGCGGGAAATAGCAGGCCCGTTAGCGATAATATTTAATGAATCTGTAAACTCGGGGGTGGTCCCGTTAGACTGGAGAATAGCTAATGTGGTTCCTATTTTCAAGAAAGGGAAAAAAAGTGATCCGGGTAACTACAGGCCTGTTAGTTTAACATCTGTAGTGTGCAAGGTGTTAGAGAAAATTCTGAAAGAGAAACTAGTTGAGGACCTGGAGGTTAGTGGCAATTGCGATAAATTACAACATGGTTTTACGAAGGGCAGATCGTGCCAAACGAATCTGATCTCCTTCTTTGAGAAAGTAACGGATTTATTAGATAAGGGAAATGCGGTGGACCTAATATACCTGGATTTCAGTAAAGCGTTTGATACTGTACCCCATGAGGAATTATTGGTTAAACTGAAAAACATGGGGATCGATATGAAAATCCAGAGGTGGATAAGGAATTGGTTAATGGGGAGAATGCAGCGGGTCGTATTAAAGGGTGAACTGTCAGGTTGGAGGGAGGTTACTAGTGGAGTGCCTCAAGGTTCGGTTTTGGGACCCATTTTATTTAATCTATTTATAACTGACCTCGGAACCGATTGCAGGAGTGGGCTGATAAAGTTTGCGGATGATACGAAGGTGGGAGGCGTTGTAAATTCGGAGGAGGATAGGGATATCCTGCAGGGAGACTTGAATGAGCTTGTGAATTGGAGTATCAGGAATAGGATGAAATTTAATAGTAAAAAGTGTAAGGTGATGCATTTGGGGATAACTAATAAAAATTTTAGTTACAAGATGGGGACGCATTGGTTAGAAGTAACGGAAGAGGAGAAGGACCTAGGGGTCCTGGTAGACCGCAGGATGACTATGAGTCGACAATGCGACGTGGCGGTGAAAAAAGCCAATGCTGTCTTGGGATGCATTAGGCGAGGTATATCTAGTAGGGATAAGGAGGTCCTGCTTCCGTTGTACAAGGCGCTGGTGAGACCTCATTTGGAGTACTGCGTGCAGTTCTGGTCTCCCATGTTTAAAAAAGATGAACTCAAACTGGAACGGGTGCAGAGAAGGGCCACTAGGATGATCAGAGGAATGGAAAACCTGTCGTATGAAAAGAGACTAGAGGAGCTTGGGTTGTTTAGTCTGACAAAGCGAAGGCTGAGGGGGGATATGATTGCTATCTTTAAATATATTAGAGGGATTAATACGAGGGAGGGAGAAGAATTATTCCAGCTTAGTACTAATGTGGATACGAGAACGAATGGATATAAACTGGCCGTGGGGAGGTTCAGGCTTGAAATTAGACGAAGGTTTCTGACCGTCAGAGGGGTGAAATATTGGAACGGCCTTCCGAGGGAAACGGTGGGGGCGACGGACCTGTCTGGTTTTAAGATTAAGTTAGATAAATTTATGGAGGGAATGGTTTAATGGTAAAACATAGTAGTCAAGGAAAACCAAGAAATGGTAGGTAAATTGTATAATGGCTGACAGGGGTCAGGCTGGAGACTCTTGCCTATATGCTCGGGGTCTTACTGATCGCCATATTTGGGGTCAGGAAGGAATTTTCCTCCAGGGCAGATTGGCTGAGCCTCTGGAGGTTTTTCGCCTTCCTCCGCAGCATGGGGCAGGGATCTCTAGCAGGAGGGTTTCTGCCGATTGAAGTCACCTAAAACAGGATTGGGGACTTCAACAGCAGAGTCCAGGGAAGGGGTAGGGACGGTTTTATGGCCTGCAGCATGCAGGGGGTCAGACCAGATGATCATAATGGTCCCTTCTGACCTTAAAGTCTATGAGTCTATGAGTCTGAGTTTCTGTCAAGAAGAGTGCAGATTCAGCCCTAGCCATGCTCATCTGTGCCTTTGTCACCTGGAGGTTGGATTACTGGATTGTGTTCTGCATAGGGTTACTTGAAAGTGGCAGCTGGTGCAGAATGCCGCTGCCCACTGATCTGGGACTTTTCGTAGGAAGCACTGTGCACCCAAACTATGTAACCTGTGCTGGCTTCTACGAAGTGAATTTTAAAATGGTGGTTTTGACCTATAAAGCCCTGAATGTTGAAGGCCCTTCCTCCCTTAGAGTCCACCTCTTGGCTGTGTGATTCCATTAAACTGTAATGTGAAGGGTCATCAGATCCAGAACTTTTTCCCCCCATGGTCCACCAGCACCTAGATTTATCTCTGGGCAAGTCTCATGAGCTATCTGTTTTCTAGGCTTTTGCATAGCCACTGATAGAATTGACCGACAGTCCACTTGAAACTGCTGGTTCTTAAAGGCACTATACTAATATAACTGAACTATATGTTACTTAGAATGTACCTGAGCACTTATCAAAAAAGCGGTCATTGCAATATACACCATTCCTGAATCAGGAATTGTGGCGGGTGGACTAGATCCGGATGCCCCCTGCTGGCCCTGCGTCACCCTGCCCCGGAATAGAGCAGATAGAAGTCCTCCAGGCAGCCTTCAGTGGCTGCAGAGAAACAGCCAATCATAGGGGCTGAGGGAGTAGCCAATCCAGGTCTAGAATAGCCCTATATAAGACAAGCAGCAGAGCAGAGGAGTTCAGATGCTCTGTGGAGCTCAAGGAGTAAAGGCTGGCAGAGCAGCAGTACCGCAGATAGCTGAGTGTGACGTGCTCACTACTGTCAGCAGGGCCGGCTCCAGCTTTTTTGCCGCCCCAAGCGGCAAAGCAAAAAAAAAAAGATAAAGCCGCAATCAGCGGCACTTCGGCGGCAGCTCTACTGCGCCCCTTCTTCTTTGGCGGCAATTCAGCGGTGAGGGACCCACCGCCAAATTGCCACCGGAGACCCGCCGAAGACCCAGACGTGCTGCCCCTTTCCGTTGGCCGCCCCAAGCGCCTGCTTCCTTCACTGGTGCCAGGAGCCGGCCCTGGCTGGCAGGACTGAAGCCCAGGAAAGGCTGCTGAAGACCGGGTGTCTGGGTGGCGGGAAGAGTAGCAGGACCAGTGGAAAGTCAGTGTAGACAGGCTGAGTCTCAGGGGGACTGAGCACAGAGCCTGGCCGGTCCAGCGAGAGTACCGAGATGAGTCCCGCTGGTCTGGTTGAAGACTGAGCCCAGAGAGACCTTCTGAAACACCCCATCTCGGTACCCACAGGTGGTGACCCAACTGGGTGGTTGAAGAAGGCAGTGCCTCTGGGAGACGCCTAAGAGCTATGGCCCCCATACCAGGGCCGTGATGAGAACTTGCACTGTATACGCTGGAAGGTCATGAGGGTGGCTCAGCCGGAGGACTCACTGAAAGAACATTGGCCGAGGGGGCACTCGTGAGGAGCGGGTGCCATCCTGATGTATGACAAAAAACAAAAGCAGGCTCACATCCAACCAAGAAAAGGGGTCTGTCCACAAGAGGTGGGTGCCGCCCAATGGAAAGAACTGTGTTTGCAGGCACTATCGGCCAGAGAAAGGGGTGCTTGCGAGAGGCTGGTGCTGACCCCGTTACAGGAATTTAAGAATCTATTTAGGCCATTTCTGTTTTAAAGGAGCTGTTATTCAGTGGAATTCACCCTGCAGGACATATGAAGTTGTAGGACTCTGGACTCACCAGGCTCCTGTTCAGGATTCATGTGAGCATGCAACTATCTTTAAGATAAATTCAAGTGCCCTTGCACATTTCCAACCCATCTTTAAGAATAAATAAAATACTTATGCTGAGCTAATATAGCTTATCAGGAAACCAGCTCTGAATGTTGAGAAGAATTGCTGATAGAGAGGGGCTTGCATGGTTTAGGCAAGGGATTCTCAGTCACCATTTTGAGTCCAGATTGGGGACTAGACCTTCAGCTGGTGTAAATCAGGAAACAGGGATCTGGTCCTGAGTCAATAATGTATGAAAATTATATTTAGTCATCTAGAGGAAATTAGTTGGTGGTCTGTGTACAATGGAAACCACTATCACAATTGTTACCAGTGGTGGCACAGCATTATCCGTTAAGCTAAGTGTTTGGAAAATGAACTACCATATGCTCCTTAGAGGTAACTCTCCAGGTCAAGGTTTTGGTCGGTGATGTACAGATGCTTGCACATTGGCTGCCTAAAGCTGACCCCTTCCTTACTTAAATAGAGTAACATAAAATGTAAACAATCCTTCTCTCTTGTAATTGCTGTTTGTTGGAGTTTCATTGAAGAGAAAAGTCTCTCATTCTCAAGCTGCTAGCTAAACGCGCCTTTGATTTCTCCCCCCTCCCTATTTCTATGAAATGTATGGTAATTTTTATACTAAAATCTAATGTTTCTTATCAAAAAGTTTTTCTTCTAAGCAGTGTTCAAGAAAGAGAATAATACATGAGGGAAATTCAGTGGAGAGTGCTAGAAGCTTTGGAATTTTGCCATCAAGGCAAAACATACTAACCCATCAAAGAGCCCAGATGTAAAAGACAGTGCTCAGGAGGAAAACTCCTGTCTGTTTTGTTGCTTTCAATGAATCCTATTATGGTTTTATATAGTAACATTGCAATCCCAAAGGGCTGTGTTTATTGCAGGACTTTGGATATGTTGTAACAATGAAATGTTTTATGAATAAGTGTTTTGAATCGTCTGGAAAGAGCAAAGGGGCAGCTTGTTAATATCGCAAGGATATGTTTAACAACGGTCATAGGGTGGCACCAACAACACACTGGACAGTTTAAGACAGAGGTATCCTATAAGACATCTTAAGGAAATTTAAGGCCACGTCAAATATATTTCAAAGGGAGCAAACAACCAAGCTGCACCTAATGTGCTGCAACAATGTGGTTGATGGTTTAATAACACTTGTCTGTGACAAAATAGTCCAACTGTAGGCAATCAAGGAAGAGTGGTACAAATCATTCTAAACCCCAGATACCATAAAATATGGAATAACTAACTGCATTTCTTCCTATTCACAATGGAATTAACCCATATATAATTTAAAAAGAAACCTCTCTCTACACTTGCAACACAACAAGCTGAACAATTATTTATATATCCTGCAATAATCAAGTAAGAATGTACTTTCTCACAGATATCTTCCCAATACTCACTTATTGCTAGCAGTGACAGCAGTCTATTGATTGTGCACGTCTCATGCAGGGGAAACTGCTAAAATATAATTTTGCATGAGAACCTCTCTATTGAGTATACACTAGCACAAAAACCTGCCATTTTGGTATTTTTATATAGGCCTTGAAAATTCCAGCTGAAGGTGCAAGAGGAAAATAACTGACCATGATAGGGTATGTCTATGCTGCAATCCAAGGGGTGATTTCAGCTCAGGTTAGCATACCTGCACTCACTTTAATCCAGCTAGTATGGCTACAAATTGCAATGAAGACATGGTGGTATAGGCTTCAGCGTGGGCTGTACAATCTAACCCAGAACTTTGGGTACATACATTACTCCTGGGGGAATTCTGCAGGACTGAGTGTCTGCAGAAAATGCCCCCGCAGAATTCCTGTGCTTCCCTGCAGAAAATGGCAGGGAACTCACGTGGGAGGTGGGGGGGTCAGGGGAATGGATGACCATGGGTGCAGTTTTGGGTGGGGAGGGAATTCCCCCCCCCCCAAATAGAGGCAAGGCATGGGGGGCACATGGGGTTACGTGCCACTGCCCCCCGCCTCATTTCTGCAAGCACAGAGCTGCCTAAGTGAAGAAGGCTGTGTCCAGGCTCTGCTGAGTCTGCAGCTGAACACTGCCTCCTGGGTCCTAGTGCCAGTCATGCTCCCCTTCTGTTTGCTGGGAGCCTTCCTGTTTTTTGTGCAACAATGAGTGCCTTTGGTGGGGTGGGGTGGGGTGGGGGGAGAGAAGAGGCAGTGGAAAAGGACCCCGACACACCACCCCATGCTGAGCCCCAACCACCTTCACCTGGATGCCCTGCAGAGTTCCATTGCCCCTGCACCTGGAACCCCCCAACGAGCCGCTGTGCATCCAGATCTCCCACTGAGCAACCCACACCTGGATTGCCCCGCACAGAAACCTCTCACCCCACACCTGGATCCCCCCACACTAAGCCCCTCCACACTTGGATCCTGCTGGACTGAGCCTGCCCATCCACACCAGGTGCACCTAGCACAGAGGGGCAGGGCCTTGGGGTGTTTCTGGGGCAGGCCAAGCCTGCGTCAGGGTCGGGTGCAACCTCACTGCTGAGTCCCTGTACCGGGGGATGTGGGGGCTTCAGGGTAATCTCCCACCTCAGTGCAGCCAGTGGCCAGTATTCCCCACTGCCATGCTGGAGTCACATTTATTTATTGACAAAATTTGTAGAATTATAAAATATTGTGGGCATAATTTCTAATTTTTGGCGCAGAATTCCCTCAGGAGTAATGCTTGCACTGCGCTTTGCCACCAAGTCTCAACTGCTACTTTGAGCCATGCTGGCTAGATTAAAGCTAGCTCATGTATGCCTCCCTGAATTGTAATCACATCTTCTATTGCATGTAGACTTACTCTGAGTCCTTTTCAAATATTTTACTTCTCAGGAAACACTCAGCTTCCTGTAAAAGCACCAAGTGTGGAGAATTTGGGATTTGCTATCAGTACTGTGTGCATATCCGCGAAACAAAATGCTCTGTTTAATATTGCTTATCACTAATTTTTTTTTTGCATGATAATTGAAGCATGAACAGTATCTGAGGGCGAAGCAAACTAGAGCTATAGCTGCATGGTCACGCCTATCAAAATATATTGCTGAGCTCCAGCAGCCAAACAATTTTTCAGAATATCAACTGAAACAAGAAGTTCCAGCTCACTAGACCTACACTCATGGTATGCTTGTGTAGCATCACCTGTGACAGCAAATAGCTATGTTCAAGTGTGAGGGTGCATTCAAAACAGGCAGAGAGATTGTGCTGAACTCATCTGACACTGAAAATGGACAGTTTTTATTACATTCCACATCTTCCTGAGTTGTCAGGCAATGATAATGAAGTAAGCCCTGCTGAAATCACTCACCATGAGAAAACAGCATACATTACTTTTGGAAATATATCTGAAAGGTCATCCTGCTGCATGCAGTACACTTAGTAGGAAAAATGGCTTTCCAGCTATTCACACTATAGAACAAGTAAAAGAAAGGAGTGTGGCAATATTATGTATCCCCTTTATTTAAGAGGGTTCCCCTCTTCCAAGCTCTTCTCACACAGAACAGATCACTGTGCTTTTGAATGTGGCCCCCATTTGGGCAAATCCTCTTCAGAGGATACAAGATATGGGCAGATTTCATCCTACCTCGGGTGCAGACGTCACATCAGCTATTTCAGTGGATCTCAACCTTTCCAGACTACTGTACCCCTGAAGCCCTAGCCCCTCTGGCTGAAGCTTGTAACTTAGCTTTGGGGGCCTCCTGTGGTGTGGGGCCCTGGACAGGTGCACTGCTTGCCACCCTGTAAAGCTAGCCCTGCCCTTGCAACCCCCCTAAACCTGTCCCATGACCCCCAGGTTGAGAAAATGATGTAGATGAGTCGACATGCTCCATGGAAGACCTCTGCATTCCTCCAGGGGTATGTGTACCCTGGGTTCATAATGACTGAGCTATATGGTACAACCCTTACTCACACGGGTGAGTTGTGGGAACCCACTTTGAAGCCAATCTCTCTTTTTGACATAGGACATCAACATCAGTCAGATTCTTTTTTAAAAATTGGGAAATTATTGAAGATAAACATGTCAAAGGGATAGTAATAAAGAATCATTTTACTCTCTCAAAGTACCAAACCAAAGCTTTAATGTACTTGTTTTTAAACTGTTGACAGTGCTTTCTGTAGGATGTAGCAACAAACCTCACAATAACTCAAACACTAAGGAAACGCTAACCAGTGTTGCCATCTTTCCTATTCGTTTAATGGTGGAAAGGAAATGCATTTACCCAAACATCTAATTTTAAATTAAAACAAGGTTCAAATAACTCTAGTTTATTTTATTTTTTCCTATTTGTAATGAGCGAGGTGTCCAGAACGCTTGGAGACTTGAAAGATGCAGGTACACACAACCACACATTCTCTTAATTGTACTATAGCTCCAACTAGAATTAGTATTTTTAAAATGAAGTTTAAGGTAACAAGAACACCAACCCGTTTGCTTTTTTTTTGTTTGGGCCCTGGTCCAGCAATCAGATGTATGTAGGAGGACCCCGTACACGATTGCAAGATCAAAGCCTTTCTGGGTAATTTGTGTCTGTGAGGTTAGTATTGTGATACCAGTAAGGTATTAGAGTTAAAAGAGTGAAATTACTGCTGCTTTTTTGTCAAACTCTGGTGTCTACTGCATTCAGTGCAGTGGCACATTTGAATGTCTTGCTGCGAGTTAAACATCATTTTGCTACTGACAGATAATCTCTACAAAGGATACTTCCCTGCTGTCTGACTGCTTGTGAACCCAGCTATGGAGGGAGTCAGAACAGGATATCATAAGCTCCCAGTGAAATTGGTTAAATAAATATGACTTCACATCGAGCAGGTGATTTTGATAAACAGGAGCCCAGGCCATTTAGATGTAGAACTCGATAATGCATTTTCAGCCAAACTTGTAGTTTTCTCTGTTTATTCTAAAATCAATGTCTCATGTGATTAATTCTGACCTTTAATGATATTTTTTTCTCTTTCAATGTGCCCCTCTGCTAGTAGGAAGGACAGGACAATGAGCTAGAGTCAAGTACAAGTTAAATAATTGAGCAATTGCTAAAAGAAAAATAATCAGTAAACACTCTAACATTCAATGCCATTAGAAACATTTGATTCTTGAATAGGCCATAGGTGATGATAATTATTATTTCATGGATGTATCCGAGGACCAAATGATGTTGAGATTACAGGTTGGGAAATTGCTCAGCTGATTCATTCTTTCATCACATTATCAGTGGCAGCAATGTGTTTATTTTTTGTATAAATGGCCCTTGAAATTTGTGTATGTGTAATTTCCTTAACAATTATATATATTGTTAGCAAAGTATATATGTAAGTTATGGCTGTGTGTGTGTGTGTGTGTGTGTGTGTGTGTGTGTGTTGAGAGAGAGAGAGAGAGAATATACACGTCTATGAAACTATACATTTATTCATGTAACATTAATGTAATTTGCTCTGCCAAAAGTATCTAAAGAAATGTTGTGGCAGACCTCTCCAGGTCATGGCACCAATTTCATGCTTTACGAAAATTTCATGTTTAAACCTCTCAGATAATCAGAATAAAACCATGAATTTGTTCACATTAATTAAACATGTTACCTAAATGCTGCATTATGAATGCACTTATATCTTTTAATTTCCATGCTATAAAAAGGCATGAGGAATAAAAGAGATGTGTTGTGAAGGGGAAAGAATTAGAAAATACTTTGAAGGTTTTAAATAAAACATTCCCGTATATTTAATTTTTACGTACAGCAGGATTACAATGTGCTTAAAAGAAAGGGAAATGCCAATCATACATAAGAGAAACAGTATTTCCAATGACCCATTCAGAACACACAAACAGGCAGGTTAAATAATTCATTATTTCAATACACCTATCTAAATGTCACCACACAGCAATTAATTTCAGATTACAGTACAACACATCAAATATTGTGTTTGGGGTTTAACTCACTAATTAGTTCCCTAAAACTGTGATTTTTATTAGAATGCTGGAGGATGCCAGAACAGAAGTGCCATTTTAAAGATCTACACCAAATTTTTCCAATGATATGCTGGAATGGGTAAAACACCTTTTCCATTTTGCTTTACTATGTAGAGGTTTAAACTACACCAATGTACAACCTATGGGCAGATTGCCTGGGTCAGCCCAAAGCTTTCATTCTTTTCACCTCACTCTCTCTGCTGAGGTTGACAACTATATCACCTTGTTCTTTGGCTTTCATAAGGGGACAGAATATGAATTGGGCTAAGACCAATGACGTCATTCATTCATCCAATGGCCACTCAGTGGCCTACTTTAAATAAATGTTGGTGGGTTTCAGTCCAATTCCTTGTCGGCAGGAACCTGCCAAGGAATGAATGCATCATGGAGATTTAGTTAATCTCCCATATACATGTGATCACTTCATGCCAGGTAGAGATGGTTGAAATTTTTAGAAAAAAGTTTTTGTTGGAAAGAGGATTTTTCACAGAAAGCTATTTCATTTGACAGTGTTTTTGTTTGGAATTGAACATTTTAGAGGGAACATATAAATTTTTTGGTGTTTTTGAAATTTTTCATTTCAAATTGTGGGAAAATTTGGCCTTGAGTTGGAAAAGTAGGCTTTTCCTCGCATTCTTGATTTTTTTTTTAATTTTCCCACAAGAAAAACATTATTTTTTGATGGGAACATTTAAATTAGGGGCATTTCCTTTGAAAATGCCCAGTTTCTGGCTAGAAGTAGTGTTGTGGACTGAGGAATTTTGTTTGGATACTGTGTGAGGAGCCTGGGAGAAATAACTGTGGCAAAGAAGTTAGTAGGATTCAGAAAAGGATCAAACATTGTCTGCAGAGACACTAAATAGGAAAATAATTAGAAATACTGACCCATATGCCTCAGGATATAATCCAGTTGCTACCTGCCATGGGTAAAGAAAAAAAACAAGAAAATATGGAATTTGGGCATGGTAAATGGACTATAGTGGAGGTGCATGCAATGTTGTTGTATCCATTTTGGTCCCAGGATATTAGATAGACAAATTAAGTGAGGTAATATTTTTTTATTGGACTTGCTTCTGGATCTGAAGAAGAGCTCTGTGTAAGTTCGAAAGCTTCTCTCTCTCACCAACAGAAGTGGGTCTAATAAAAGATATTTCCTCAACCCAGCTTGTCTCTCTACATTGGAAGTGGTCTCTTCTGATCAGGGCTGAGGCATATTGGCATGGCATTTATTGCTGGCTATCAATAAACAGAATGGTACCTGTAGATAAGCATCTTTGACCAGTACTATAGAAAAACTGACAGAATGGTGCATCACTATGCTGGACTTATGCATACACAAAAAATTTGGATATTAGGTCCATATTTTTATATACACCTCTACCTCGATATAACTCTGTCCTCGGGAGCCAAAAACTCTTACCGCGTTATAGGTGAAACCGCGTTACATTGAACTTGCTTTGATCCACTGGAGTGCGCAGCCCAGCCCCCCTCACCTCCCCGGAGCTCTGCTTTACCACGTTATATCCGAATTCGTGTTATATCGGGTCGCGTTATATCGAGGTAGAGGTGTATTGTAAAACTAGGTGGTATATAGAGATAGTTTGTGCAACTATTCAGATACCTTAGTTTAGTGCTGAGCTATGATTATGGCCCTACCAAACTCATGGCCATGAAAAATGCATCACGGACTGTGAAATCTGGTTTCCCTCCATGAAATCTGGTATTTTATGTGCTTTTACCCTACACGATACAGATTTCACGGGGGGGTTTCTCAAATTGGGGGTCCTGACCCAAAGGGGAATTGCGCATGGGTCGCAAGGTTATTTTAGGGGGGTCACAGTATTGCCACCCTTACTTCTGCGCTGCCTTCAGAGCTGGGTGGCCGGAGAGCGGCAGCTGTTGGCCGGGAACCCAGCTCTGAAGGCAGCGCCGCACCAAGGGCAGCACAGACGTAAGGGTGGCAATACCATATCATTCCACCCTTACTTCTGTGAGGCTGCCTTCAGAGCTGGGTGGACAGAGAGTGGCGGCTGCTGCCCGAGGGCCCAGCTCTGCAGGCAGCAGCTCAGAAGTAAGGGTGGCAATACTATACCATGCTATCCTTGCTTCTGTGCTACTGCTTCTAGAAGCAACTGGCAGCAGCACAGAAATAAGGGTAGCAGTACCGCAATCCCCCCTACAATAACCTTGCAACCCACCGAGCTCCTTTTTGGGGCAGGACTCCTACAATGACAACACCATGAAATTTCAGATTTAAATAGCTAAAATCATGAAATTTACTATTTTTAAAATCCTATGACCATGAAATTGACCAAAATGGACCGTGAATTGGGTAAGGCCCTAGCTATGATGGGAATAGGGATGCTAGGAGTCACCTGAAGAGTGCTTGGAGGGAGTCAACGTGAATTCTCTGCAATAAGAACATATGTCAAATAAACTAAAGAGCAAAGTTTATAAGACCATGACTAGGCCAACCATGACATTGTAGGCTGGGCCTGGAATGCTGGCCAATGAAGACAAGAAAACAGCTACTACTTCACACTGCCAAATGCTCAGACGGACGCTGGATAAGATGAGAGCTGAGAGGCTGTGTAATGAAACCATGGTGCAGGTACCCCCATCATGCAAAAGCCGAGGGAGTACCAAATGAGATGGTTGGGTCATGTGACACAATGAGGCACATGATATGTTTGTCAAAGAGTAAACGACTTAGGGTTATGGGACAAAGAGCATAAAGAAGACCCAGAAAAAGGTTGTTTGAGACATTGAAGGAGAGCATGAAGAAGGCTGGTATCCGCTTGGAAGACACACTCGACAGGAATGCTAGGAGATGAAGAGCTGACCCACACTAATGTTAAAAGGTGAAAGCAAAGGAGAGGATTCTTAGTATATTGTTATAAAAATATCCTTGGCAAAATGCGGAGTCATTATAGCCCAATCCTGCAACTTCTTACATGTAGGCAGAATGTTGCATGGAGCCCCATTGTGGTCCATTGGGCTTTGCATGAGAGCAGCAGTAGCCCCATGCAATAATTTTCAGGATCAAGGCCCAAATAGAGAGAGTAGTAATATTTGCTTTTAATTGCAATGTAATACTATGGGCAAAATCCTGTCCTATCTTCTACAGGTAAATTGTCGTAGAGGAACCTTTCTGCTAACCTCCCCGGAACACTCATGATAGAGCAAAGAGAGATACAGAGAGAATACCCCCTTAAGCATTAGGTGTGGGGGCTGCCAGCATTCCAGGAGGGTGGGAGCAAGGTCTTTGTGTGAATAAAGGTATCATTTGTGTGTACTAAGGCGATGGGGGGAGGTGCATGCTGCTCATTTTTAGAGCATCAATAAGGAATTCTATATGGTGTGTTGTCCCTCCTGAGCTTAGGAAGCCTCCACTTAGCCTTTCTGCTCCCCATCTCCATGCCTCTTGCTCGAAGGGCAGAATTTTGCCCTTAACTTCCCATTTTTCCTCTTGCAAAATATTGCAGAAAATGCTAAGGGGGTGGAGCTACTCTGAATGTTTGCAAATTATACTTATTGCTAGAGAAACTACTTAAATAGTATCCAGGAACTGAGAGCACTTGTCTTATAGCATCAGGTCAGGAGCTATTACTTGACGTAAAGTATGCATCCGAAGAAGTGGGCTGTAGTCCACGAAAGCTTATGCTCTAATAAATTTGTTAGTCTCTAAGATGCCACAAGTACTCCTGTTCTTTTTATCTCAAATCTAGTTCTCAAAATGGAATTATTTTAAAGACTTGCAGGATTCTTGATCTAGATGAGTAAAGTATATGCACATACACATACTTGCATCACATACAGATATGGATTTCAGGTAGCTAGGGAAGGAGGGTTTTTAAAAGAGATCTATCTTTTCAGTCCCCAAAAAGTAACACACCCTTGTAGCCTGTTCCATGCTGTTTCTTTCCTCTGTTGATTCCAGCTCCTGTACAGTTGCTCCTCTGACTCCTGCCCTGTGTTTATTTGAAACATGGTGCTTACAGATAAAAGAGAAGGCATATTTAGGGTCTGGTCATGGTCCTTTTGCTCTCCCTTGCACTGATTCTTAGACAGTATAGTTAGGATGATATATTAAGGTTTTAAGCTGGGGTAAAATAAACAAAACAATGTATTTACGAGAGTTCAGGGCAACAAAACATAGGCTCTAATTCAGTTTTCCATTCTAGTGCAAAACTCACCTTGGTCACAACCTTACATTCCTAGTGTTCGCAATGTACGCCATATGAAGCCTACTGAAGCCAACATGTATTTTTCCAGAGTAAGGACAATAGGACTGAATCCATGATGTTTTTGTGCCACATTTTTTGCTGTGAAGGAGTGTGCACTTTACCTATCTGCTTGGAATACTTCAGACTGACTGGCATCCTTCTGCATATCAAAGCCTGTTTGCTCTTTGGTTTCTGACCCTTGATCAGCCTCCTTCATTCAGACTCTATAGCTTTGTTTTCATGGCCAGGGACACTGCACTCTTCCACATTCTCCATCACCTAAATATGAACTCATCCAGAATATTGGCAGTATTCTTGTTTACTAGGGCCAATAGTATTATTTGTTCTGAATATAGATAGCTGTTACCGCCAATGCCATCTTGGCCAAATTTCAACTTCGGGCAACTTCTGCCTACCTAAATTCCCCTTATAAGAGTTACCATTGACTTCAATGGGAACAGAGTTCAGATAGTGCTGAGTGCTTCTGAGAATCCTACCCTAAAACCTTTGCTTCCATACTCTCATTTCTCACACCTTTTCTTCTTCCTCACACTGTAATAGAGTGTGAGAAGAGGTGTTTGCACCAGAAGTCCAGAATGCAGGTGTACTTTGGAGCCCATGTTATACAGTATCAGTGTGTTCTGTGAGCATTCAGCCCTAGAAATACGGAGTTTTGCACACTAACTATATTCACACTGGAATTAGAACTAGACTTGTGGAAATGCAGAATTACAAACATGACAGTCCAGCAACTTCTTTCTGTTGGCAATGAATACTGATTACCTTCTCCAAACTAAGCAATTCATCCATACAGTATCACTTAGTTAAAACATATCTGAACTGAAATGCAAAACTCTTCGGACTGTAATACTAAAAGAGCACCCTCAGATCGTTCAGGCTGCAGATGGGTTTCGGTTTGTTTTCTTTTAAATATGGGATGGGGATCACCAAAAATGTATCATCTGAATATAAATATTTTTCATGAACTAAAACAAGTTTTCCAGCTTCCCTGCAATTCTGGCTCTTTGAAAGTACAGGCAGCCCCTTTCTGGGAAGCCGTGATTCAACAGGAAGTCACCTCCTCTGCAAGTGCTGTTATCTATCCCTGGATTTGTTCTGAGTCAGTTCCCTTCTAATGTAACTCTGGGCAGAAGTGCTACTTTGCTAACAGCAGGACCGGCTCTAAGCACCAGCAAAGCAAGCAGTTGCTTGGGGCGGCAGATTTGCAAGGGGCGCAAGAATCCAGCATGGGAGCTGAGAACCAACAGGGGTCCCTGGGAGGAGCTGTAGTTCCTTGGTTAGCTCCCTGCCTATAGAGCCAGCCCTGGAGCAGGGAAAGAACTACATTTCCCAGCATTCCCTTGGCCACTAGCAAGAGGAAAGGGAAAGGGAAGGAGTATGGAACTGAAATCTGCAGCTTGCTCTGTGAATGGTAGGGACAGAGCTGCTCTAGGTTTTTGCCGCCCCCCCAACCCTTGTATTGCCCCAGCCTGGACTCTCCCCCGCCCACACCCTCTGCTGCCCCAGCTCTGGGCTCCACCTGCACTCCCCTGCTGCCCCAGCCCTGGGCTCTCCCCTCACCCACACCTCCTGCCGCCCCAGCCCTGGGCTCTTCCCCCCTCCCCCCCCCCGCATCCCCAGATGCCCCAGCCCTGGTCCCCACCCGCACCTCCTGCCATCCCAGCCCTGGGCTCTTACCCCCACATCCCCAACCACCCCAGCTCTGGTCCCCACCTGCACTGCCCTGCTGCCCCAGCCCTGAGCTCTCCCCCCACCCGCATCTCCTGCCGCCCCAGCCCTGGGCTCTCCCCACACCCGCACCCCCTGCCGTCCTAACTCTGGCCCCCACCCGCACCTCCTGCCATCCCAGCCCTGGGCTCTCCCCCAAAGAAGGAATTGGGGGGACTAAATGGACAGTGCACCTCTCTATCTGAAGCCTAGCAAGGGAGGTATGTGGATCCCACTAGAATTTAAAATGAAAACTAAGGGAGGGGAGGCTCTGGACCTGGGCAGCTTTAGATACAGTACCAGGCACGTAGGAGGATTTCCACTTCTGAGCCATGGAAACAGAAATTGACTTTTCCTTTCCAGATTTAGCTAATATTCAAAAAAGGAATCTAGCACCTACCTTGCAGATTTGAACACCCTCAAAATTCAGGAGTGCTCAAGCTCAAATTGGGCAGCTGTTACTTCATTTCCCCCAAATCAAATATACTGATCCACTGTAACTTGCTGTAGAAAAAGTAGAATAAATTGAGCAAGAAATACTTCCCAGTGGTTATTAGGACTGGAATTGCTATTTTCAACAGCCATTGCTTTTTTTAAAAAAAAGTTTTAGTTTTATTTGTTTAAAAGGAAGACCATGATAGTGCATTCCCCATTAGAAACAAAGAATGGAACAAAAGAATAATAAAGGCACCTCAACTTTTTCTCATTCATGTAGGACAGTCTTATAATATGCATCCAGATATCCTCCAATCACACAAGCTGAAAATTGTTCCACTTTACTGCAGTTCTGTAACCATATGGGAACCAATCCTGTCTGTGTTCTGTGCACATCCAAAATTCCTGCTGAATGACCCGCCCTGGGAGCGAGTTACCAGTGACCCAGGGCTGGGGCGGCAGGAGGGTGCAGTGGTGCGGGGGAGGGAGAGAGCCCAAGGCTGGGGCAGGGGGCAGCCGAAAATTTTTTTGCTTGTGGCAGCAAAAAATCTAGAGCCGGCCCTGTTTGTATGTATAAATATCTTCTTTCTGTGTGTTCCATTCTATGCATCCGATGAAGTGGGCTGTAGCCCATGAAAGCTTCTGCTCAAATAAATGTGTTAGTCTCTAAGGTGCCACAAGTACTCCTGTTCTTTTTGCAGATACAGACTAACACGGCTGCTACTCTGAAACCTGTCAATAAATTCTAGAAAATGCTCTCTGACGGTCACCATTGCAGGGACATTTTCACTAGGTTCTGTTGTTGTTACAACATGCACCATTAAAGTCAGTTGATTCATATGGCTGATGTCAGGTGTGCAGTCCAGAATAACAGAGTAATGTCTTGCTGACTTCAGATTTGCCACAATTTTCTGTTTGACTTTTGTTGCCAGTAACAGTATGATGTCATTTTGAATTGTTTTTCCGAGGTCATGGGGTGTGTCCATTTCTTGGGTGGTGACTCTTCTTAGATTCTCCTGGAGTACAGCATCAACCTCAGCCATCAGCTCCACAACTTTAAGGAAGTTTCCATTGTTTGGCACATGCAGCTGATCTGAAGTGTCACGCAGTGCTAGGTTTTGGGTAGCAAGCATTCTCACAATGGCAACAAGCCTTTTCAGAACATTTTGCCAGTGAAGAGACTCTGATGCAATCTTCTCGTGATGCTGACCATCTATGGTGGTCTTTAACCTTATTCTCATCTCAAGCTCTTTCCACCTATGGAATGCTCTCTGGTGATTTGCTGCCTTCTCATGGCATGCCAGATTTCTAGCCAGATTTTTCCAGTCCTTTGTTCCTGTAGAACCCAGTGTGGCTGGAACATTAGACTGGAAGGGTTTGCAACAAAAACAGGATGCAGCATTCTAGGTTTTTGAGTACATAAGCCATGGCCTCTTCACTTTGTCACCATTGGGGATTTCACACCAGTAATGTGTTGGATGGAAGCTACTATTTTCATTGTCTTTGAGGAACATGAAGTTTTTCACTTGCTGTGGCCCATGCAGTACAAGGAAGTCCCTCAGGCTACTGCTCAAATGGGTCCACACTCCTGGATCATCTAGATTTAAGGAACTAAACTCAGCAGCAGCTGTTTCTTGCACCTCCACCACAGTCTTCTCTGATCTACACTTTTCTTCAGGATTGTGCATGGTTACACCCATTTGAGATGGAGATATGGATGCTGCAGTAGCTGCCAGGTCACCTGCACTCTGACTAACTGGAAGATCAGGCATCTCCTCGCCACTCACATCCTCACTGGGGCTGGAAGGCTCACCGTGAACATTTGTGTCTATGTATCTCAGGAGAGCTCCTTCCTGCTTAGATAGAAACGCTTCCTTTGCTTTCTTTCTTTTTCTGAATGCTGCCCCAGAGGGGTGTTTTCTTCTTTCTCTAGGACTGCTGTTCTGTGCCAGCTAGAGTGGCTCTCAACACTCAATTGAAGGGGACAAATAAGCAGACTGGTAGCAGAGTCTGAGTGAGGGAAGATATCAGCGTCTTAAGGGCCTAACTGGCTCCTACTACTTCAGTTGACTGCCTGTTCTCCTCAAGTGGGTTCAGGGAAACAGCAGGAAACAGGAAGCTCCCTGAGAAGCTGGTGTTAATCAGTCCAGGCTCCTGGGGGTGCTGGAGAGGTACACAAAAGGCTCCTCCTCCTCTCTCTCCCTGCAGCTCCTGCTGCTTTCTGTTATTCCCTCTCACCTTTTCGCCTGCCTCCCTGTTATGTCTCTTGTGCCCTCCTTCCTCCAGCACAGCACTCCACCATCTCTGTGCATCTCGAGCAGAGAGAATACATAGGCACTCGCAGCAGACACAATTTTCTACACTCTGGGTCCTAGTGGCGCCCCCCCCCCAGTCTGGCACCGGAGGCGGCCACCTCAGTTCGCCTCATGGTAAGGCCAGCCCTGTCCTGTGGGCACGGAGAACCTAACTCCCATTGAGGTCAGCCAGGGAGGCTGGATGTGCACATTACAGGAAATAGACTGTCAGAGCAGCAGAATCCACTGAAAAACCGCGTATTGCGAATTGCAACGCAGGCTCTCACTGGGTGGCTCTTTGTCCTGCCTCTGTTGGCTAGAGCGTGAGCAGAGCTTTATGAGACAGCTGCTGCGGCTGTAGCCAGCCATCAAAAGGAGTTTCCCATCGTCTCTCTTCTGGCTGTGGATGCCTGACTGCAGCAGCTCCGCAGAGGTCCCAGCCTCGCTCTTTAATGCCCATTCTCCCCGTGCTCGCATGGCGCTTCATGGACCATTGAGTAGCCTCATGACAACATCCCAGTTGTGGACACAGGCACCAGCAACCGATTCCCCAAGCCAAAGTCCCCTTGGCAATCCAGGGAGCCTTAGCCTGGGTTGTCTGGAGCGCAGGGTTTGGCCCATGGTGACTGCAGACACTGCACCTGCTGCACAGCCGCACGGTGACTCCTGTGACCCCTCTAGCTCATCAGCACTCGGCTCTCCCGCATTCTGCTGAGCGCCTGAGATCTGGGGGAACAGAAACCCTTTGTTAGAGATGGAAAATCTCCTCCCAGGAACACTCTGTCAGTGGCTGCCAGAGGCCTTCCCTGTGAAACCCCAAATGCGCAGCCCCTCGGTTTCCCACTGCGGAGATCTCTGCTCTTTCACTGGTCACCTGTGGCTGCAGTCTCTGACGGGGGAATGAGGAGGGGTTTTTGCCAATGATCCCTTCTACAGCGCCCATAATGGGAGCGGGTTTGGCCTTGTGATGTGAGGCCTGGGTCTGAGAATCCAGGCTCCTGCGTTCTGTGACTCTGGAAGGGGGCGTGGTCTAGTGGGTGGAGCTGGATTGGTTGACAATGAGTGAGAGGGGCTTGTGCTGAAGGACCCTGGTTCAATCCCCTCCAATTCCTGTGGTGTCTACATGTGGCCATGACTTTACTTACCTATCAGTGTAGGTTGTTTAGCCTATTCCTGGACACATTCTCACATCTGCTGCTGGCCATCCTGAGATGTAGGTCCTTCATCCACACAAGGACATGGCTCATCAAGGTCGATCCAGCAGCTTCCATCTGGTCTTCACCTCCGCAATGGATGGTGAGCTCTAACCTGACCAGAGAAAGACAGGGTGGTGTTCTTCAGGGGAATCTATTGGAGCTCCTGTATCACCTGTTCTATCTCACACCCCAACACGCTTAGGGTTTTCCAAAGATACCACTAATCTCGGATAAACAAAGCAGACTGGTTCTAAAGGAAAAACAGATTTCTCCCCTGCTCTAGGAAGATTCCCATAGGAAAAGTCTCTGATGGTGGGGATGGGGGCAATGGAAGGCCCCAGCCCCTTGAATGGTAGGAAATCAGGACTCCGGGAGTTAAGGGGTGTCTCTGTCCTGCTGCAGGGAGCAGATCTGGAGAGCAGAAAGGGCACTAGTGGCATTGTAGGAAAGACAGTGACTTCTACCTGTGAAGGCGGCTGAAGCTTCTTGCAGGCACTAGAGTCCAGGATCCTTACACCTCCTTTGGGGATCCTTTTCCTAGGAATAAAATCAAGACACCACACAGAGAATGACATCTGAATCCCAGGTCTGGGATCCAGGGAAAAGGGATGATCTCAGCCAGGCTATGTACCAGGAACCTGATTTTTGTCCCAAGAGCCACAGTTATCCAGATGAGGTTTTCTTCCCCATTTGCTTTCAGGTTCTTTACTCACAGTATTCATTTGTTTGCTTTGCCGTGTTTCCACTCTCTGCATCTGATCACTGGTTTAAGTAACATTCTTTCCGTTTTTGCTTCTGTTTCCTCTTATGACAGGGTAGCATCTGCTTAGCACCTGAAAAAAATCAATTAATAACAAAATCCTGATTCTACATTGAGGAGGAAAGTTTCTGAGAATTTGGCTGCAGAACTTTAGTGTCTGCATATTTCATTCACTATTCTTTATGCCGGTGCAGGTCTGATGCAATCTGCACACCCAAGAATGCCCACATGAAGCACAGGGTGCCCTTAGAATACCTGTTAAAAGAGAGTAGATTAAAAGCGGGGAAAAAATCCAAAAAATCCAATGCATCAGCACTTCGCGGCATCATTGAAGCACCAGTCCTGGGCGCAATACAGGTTAACAATGCCCATGGTTCTTTCCCACCAGAACCACATCCGACCAGAAAAAGCCCTTCAGCCAATTATTTACTTACACTTGGAAGGGGTGAAATTCAGCCCTGTGCAGACAGCCAGGGCAAGGTCTGCGCATCACAGCGGGTTTCAGTGGCACTTCACTGCACCGGAACTGTGAGACTTCGGTGGCATAGTTTTCATCCTGGATTGGAACAGCCAGTGGGAATCCTGTGAGGTACAGAGCAGAGAGAAGTTTGGGCCACAACATTCACCTTGGAGGCTGAGCTTCTGCAGACTTTTGGGATGTTCCCATCTGAGGAGGATGATTTTGGCCAGCCCTAGTTCAGAGCTTTCAGTCACCTCAACCGGTGATTCTCTGGCACAATTGATCTAATGTAGCTGAACTTTTCAGGCCTTGCCCCCACCTCCGACACCCCTTGTACCTCCCCATTGCCCTCTAACAGCCCCTGTCCCTTCTCTTGATCCCCGCCAAGCCCAAATACAGAGCCTAGCTCATGCTCCTCCTCTCCTAGCCCTTCTCCTTACACGATCTTCCCCTACCTCTGACAAACTGATCACTGTGCCCTTCCCCAGCTCCTGGAGGAATCATGGCTCCTCGGGACAACCTGGGAATGGGTGGCTTCTATCTCCGGGTGGGGTGTGTGGTTTTCCATCAACGCATCAGTAAGAGCCAGTACTTCTCGATTTTACAGGATGAGGTTATGGCTCCCCAAGCCGGGCCAGCTGCAGGCTGCATTGCTGTAGGCGACATGGACAGATCCCAGAACCTGGAAGGCAGAGTGGGGAGGAAACCCCTGCTCATTTCCTTTTCAGAGCCCCTTCAAAGACGGGCCAAGAGGGGAGGAGAGGACGAAGGGCAGAAAGTGAAGCTGCCCCTGTGGAGAGGGCACTCCTGTAGAACCCACTCCAGTTCCCAGCTCTCCCCCACGTTGCTAGGTGTGACCTTGGAGAGGTCACTTCATCACCTTCATTCTCTGTCTGTAAAATGGGGGTACTAGTCCCCCCACAAGGAGGAGAAGGGAGGATAGTCCCATTGTTTGTGAGGGGCTCGGACACTCTGGGCCTGGATTGTGCAGAGTGAGGGAAGAGACCCAGAGTTTGCTCCCTAGACCCAGAGGAGGAGGGTCGGATCAGAAGGTCATCCCCAAGGGGTATGGGTCAGGAACTGCTGCAACAGATGGGACTTAGGGAATCAGTCAGTGCCAGGGGCTTTGTACCTCCTTTCAGCAAATGGCTTCCCTCTTGTCATCAGCAGCCCAGACACTATCTGAACTCCTTCCTGGTGTCCTCAAGGGGCTCCCTTCGTTCTTCTTGACGGTGACCCAGGTTGATAGCTGGGAAGTTCGGAGAGGCCATTCGTAGTGTGGCTTGAAATCAGTGGGAAAGCTACATTTAGCAAAATAAAGGTGTCATTGGCCGTTGCAAACTCAGAACTGATCTGTCCTCTCAATTGACAGTACATGTTCACAAGGGGATGAAGTGCGCCATCGTGGTCAGGTGATCTATGAGAGTCAGTTCCATCCTGTGGCCATTTGAATCAGTGAAATTCCTGGCCATGGTTGCCCATGGCCAGGGCAGGGTCTCCAGAGGCCTGAGATGCCAAGAAGTTTGGTGCGTGGTGCCTTGGTGAAAGCGCAGAAGTCACGTCAGTCAAGCTAAGTCTGCATTTCAGCCCACATCTGGCACCACCAAATGAAGCAGGCCCTGGTGGTCATAGTAGATGCGTCTACTTCCATGATGAATGCTGAGCCTCCGAATAGGTGAAGTGGTGAAGGCAATTCTGAGCTGTTTGCGGGCTTGTTGGAACTTGGGTGACCAAACGATTGTGGCCATTATGTGGAGGAGAGCTCTCGTGGGGGTTACTGGCTCTGAGAACCCTGGGCGGAAGCAGCAGTAAAGCGGGTGAAGTCTAGGCAGCGCTGCTCTTCTTGAGGACTTCAAACTTCGTCCCATCTATGAATGGCTTGCACTTTATTTGGCTCAATCGTAACACCTTCTGGGGAGAGGATGTATCCCAAAACCTCTGAGGAGAGTTGGCTGGAGGTACGCTTTTCCAATTCCGTGTTGAGACCTTGCTGCCGAAACTTCTCCAGGTTCGGGTGTGGTGCGCGTGCTGCTCTGGGTTCTCCAGAAAGAGAAGTATGTCACCTGAATAGATGGCACTGTGTGGATCCACCATGTCCCCAAATACATCACTGATGACGTGTTGCAAGGTGAGGGGACCATTAGTTTGCTCAAATGGCATATCAGACAGTTAAAATGCCCATAGTGTGCTTTGAAATCTGGTTTCCATTTGTCCCCTGCCCAAATGAGTATTAGATTGGAAATCCTCGCAGATGAAGTTTAATGAACAACTTTGCAGATTTCCTGTGAGCCAACAATTGTGGGATTCACAGCAGGGGGTAATGGTTCCAAACGATCACTTTTTTCAGGGGCTGATTGTCTAAAGAGGGGTGTAGTAGAGTCCCACATTTCTTCTTCCCAAAAAAGGCCTGGGCACCCGTGGGAAACGCATGTTTGCTCATAAACTCTTAGGACCAGTTTTTAGAACTGTACGACGTGAGAGCCACTAATTCTGGTTCCAACAATGTGTAAATACTGGTGAAGGCAACTTTCAACCAAGGCTGTAGGTCAATAGGGCAGTCATAGTCCCAGTGCAGAGGTAACGAGTTCCCATTTCTTTCAAAGGTATCCATGTAATCCGGGCATTTATCAGGAATGCCGGGTGTCTGAGTCAAGAATGGTGGAGTAGGTCCAGGGGCGGAGGCTGGTTAAAGGAACTCCAACATTTTCAGCCCTTTCCAGTGCACAATTCCAGTAGGGGCAGCATCGGGCCAGGCTCATGTAGTGAGGTCATTGTTCACACCTGGTGTGGTGTGAGTAGTATAAGGGCCCTACTGTAAATCAAACCATAACTCCGCCCCTTGACCCCTTTAAGCCCCGCCCATTGACCCCTTGGTCCCCCCCACCTGTCACCGGAAGTCCCACCCATGGGGGTATTACTTCCGGGGTCAAGGTGTCACCTGATCGGAAGCAAGGTGGGTCATGTGACCCCTCTACGAACTCCCCCCACCACCCTCTACCAATCAGGAGGGATTTCGTCCTGACAGGACCTCCCGGAGAGGAGATTTTGACCAATCAGAGTGACTTCCAGGTTGGGGTGACCCCTCCGGAAGTGAGTCGTGTGACCCCACTAAGAACTCCTCCCAAGGGCCTCCACCAATCAGAGTGCAGCATCATTACCCCATAAGTCCCAGGGCCAGACAGAGGAGGCAGCCATCTCTTACCAAGGACACGTGTTTTCGAAATCGCGGAAAGGCTGCTGAGAGGAAACATGGACTCCTTCACTACCCCCGTGAGAACTTCGGATTTTGTTTTAGCCCCGAGCACCTTTGACCATCCGCGGAGAAAATGCTACATCAGCGACAGTTCCAAGGAGGAGGAGGGAGCGACCAAGAGGAGCCCTTTGGCCCAGCCGTTGCTGGATACGCTGGCACCTGACCCCGAAACCCTCGTGAGACACCCCAATGAGCATGATGGTCTCTCTTTGTCCACCCCTTCAGAGGTGGAAGGCGATTGCGGCTCGGGGGAGTCACTGGCGGACAAGGCAAACGGAAAAGACGGCGCTCAGGTAAATGAATGATTAAGAAGCGGCAGTCGAGGAGGGGTGGGTAATGGGGTAGGAACCAGGGGTTGCGTAAATTAAAAAACAAGCAGTGGGGGTGCTTACACGGTTTCTTTTCTGAAAATTTCTCAACAGCTCGACGATGCCTTTCTAGAGGACCTGCAGGCCCTGGACAGCGTCGCATCAAGCAGCGAAGATGAACCGGGCCCACCATGTTTTTGCTCAACGCCGATACAAGTTGTTGAAGAGGACTCTGAGGATGATGGCTATGAGGAGTTTAGGAGGCAGCTTGGCATAGAACTAACTGAGCCAGTGCCACGTCGTGAGCGTAAAAAAGTCATGCGGACTATTGTACGCGTTGCTGTTTATGCTATCCTTAAACACTGCCTTAGGGAAAAGCTTTCTGAAGATTGTGAGGGCTGTGTCATAGATGCGCCAGGCCAAAGGCACCATGACTGTGTGACTTGGACTTCAGTGGATATAAACTGCAAGCTCCGGGGCCTGTGTGCTGAGCTGTGTTTGGAAAGCTTATTAAACACTGTTATTGCCATAGGTTATGCTATGCAATGTCTGTGCCTAACCCAAGAACATTTAGCGCAAGGTGTGACCTTGATAAATGCTGTGCAATTCAGTGCAGACCCTGACCGTGTTCTAAAGAATATGACCAAACCGGAAGATGCCTGCTTACAGCGTTATATTGACCGTCTAGTCCGCACAAAGAGTTATAGAACCCTGCTTAAGAAAAAATCTATTTGTAAGAAATCTAAAAGGATTAAGTTAGAGAATGGTGAGGGGACAAACATGCGATATAAAACTTGGTAGCTGTAAATTTTTGAAAAGGGGGTTTGTGACTATCTGTGTTTTGTTAGAAGGCCTTTGGCCTTTAAGTGAGTTAAAAGGTTTTAATGAAGCAGTTTGGTTTGTTTTCAAGGAGCTGTACGTTTTTTTAAATAAAAAAATTAATTGTTTGTGAGAATTAGCTCATGTTTTTGTGTGTGTATAGCAAAAAGCTGAAATGTATGTTGTGGTGGGAGGGGGAAAAAAATCCTAAAAATGTGCTTACAATAAAACAAACAAGGCTAGTTCAGACAATAGAGTTAATATGGAGATATACCTATCTCATACAACTGCCTTTACTAGCCGGACCAAATATTGATTTTGCCCCAGATCCCTCTCAAGGCTTAAACTCACAACGCTGAGCTTAGCAGGCCAATGCTTAAACCACTGAGCTATCCTTAGTCTGTTGAACTGAATGGGTTTAACCACACACACCACCCCTCACTGAATAGCCAGGGTGACTGCAATTACTTACCCTCGTTGCTATAGGGTTACATTTGATGGGAGTGCACCCATAGTAAGGGGTGGGTGGGGGTGGATGGTGAGTTCTGCTTAATATGAAATTAAATTAAACCTCAGGAATTCACAGATGCTATTGGACAGTTTAAATATAACCCCTGGGGTTGGTGGAACGCTATTGGACAGTTTAAATATGGCCCAGGAGTTGGTTGAATGCTATGGGTAATTCTTTCTAGGCAACAACCCCACCCCCCAAACTTTAAGCATGAAAGAAACATGTTTTAAAAAACAACCAACCCCCAAGACATTCATTGAGATCTGCAAAGGGCCCCCACTTGGAAATGGGTACTGTTTAATACTGTAAGAAAGCCACAAATGTATTTTAACTTAAAGCGGGGGGCGGGGGGGGAAGCCCTGTTGTGCAGACCAAATGGTTTCACTACCCCAGATCACAAAAGGGAATGCTATGGGAGGGGTGATTAAATTAACCTGTTAGCAACTGTGTTGAAGTCTGTTTGAAACAATGGGCTAAGATGGTATAAAAGCCTCAGGTATGCTAGAGCTTGTCCTTTTCAACAGAAAACTTTCTTGAATAGCTGCTGGACTGCAAAAAGAGGTAAGACTTGCTGTCTTTAACTCTGAAACTATATATTATATAATGCCACTCTTTGCCCATGCTGTCTTAGTAAATAATGGTGCCTATGTTTATTGCAGTGTGATCTGTTTAGCATGGAACAGTAACTTTAAACTGCATTTCACCACCAGGCCAAGGTAAAAATCATTTTAACTATAGTATAGGGATTAGGGTAATACTAACTAACATTTTTGCTTGTTCTTGAACCTGAAGGCCCAAACACACATGAGGGGGAACAGAACAAGCATGTGCCTGCAACACTTTATCCCATAGTTAAAGTGGGAGCACGAGTGGGAGGTGATGAAAGAAACAGACAGGGAGCTTGCAGACTTTTTAAACCGAGCCCAGTTACCCCAGCCTCTCGTGCCTAGGATGCTCTTTTTGGGGGCAGGACAAATGCTATCTGCCTATATTACAAGCCTAACCCCGGGGAAGAAATCCACTATTATGATTTTACCAGCCTGTACCCTTTCGTAAACAAAACCAAAGAATACTCTCTCAGATACCCTGATATAGTCTGACACATTTGGACCCCTTGCAAATTATTTTGGAATTGCAAAAGTTAGTGTACCCCCCACGAGGCCTCTTTTTCCCATTGTTACCTGTCAGAGTGGGTGGCAAGCTTATGTTCTCGCTATGCCGAATCTGTGCGGAAACCGAGCAGCGGGAGACATGCACCCATACTGACGAGGAGCGGGCCATCCTGGGGACTTGGAGCACGGTGGAATTGAACGCGGCCATAGCAAAGGGGTACATGGTGGCTAAGATCTATGAAATCTGGCATTTTAATGAAAAATCTGAAACTCTTTTCAGAGTACATAAAATTACACCTCCACCAGAAACAAGAGGCTTCAGGGTATCCCAGTTGGTGCACAGACGAGGAGAAACACAATAAGTACGTTAGCATTTAGAAGGCGTGCATTTACACCAACATGAGATCAGATCAAACCCTGCTAAACGCCAAATCGCTAAACGGTTTTTAAATTCTCTGTGGGGTAAATTCGGCCAAAGATCCAACCTACCCAACACCAGCATCGTGAGAGACCCTGACGAACTCTTGCAGTACCTGTTCTCCCCCAATTATGAGGTTTCATCCTGCGAGTTTATCGATGATGAAACAGCGTGCGTGTCGTGGAAGTACGCAAAAGAACGGTACTCTGTCTTAATGTTTTCATAGCCTGTTTCACCACCGCTTATGCCCGCTTAGAATTATACAACCTCCTAGATAGTTTGCAAGAGCGGTGACTGTACCACGACACTGACTCGGTGATATTTGTGAAAAGGAAGGGTGACTGGAATCCCCCTCTGGGGGATTATTTAGGGGACCTCACGAGCGAGATCCCGCCAGATCAACACATCACCAAGTTTGTGTCGGCAGGCCCGAAAACCTATGGGTATAAGCTGTCGGGTGGAAAGGCCTGTATGAAAGTCAAAGGTATTACCCTAAACGTAGCAAACTGCGAAAAGATCAACTTCAACAGTTTGAAAGATCTAGTCCTGGACTATTGCACGGGTCTGCAAGAAAATACCTCAAAAAAGATAGAGGTGCAGCAGCCCTCTATCGTAAGAAACAAAAACCAATGGCAAATAGAAGCAAAAACCCTTAAAAAGACACAAAGTGGTTTACAACAAGAGGGTCCTAGGAGAAGGTTTTAAAACCCTGCCCTACGGCTTTTGAAAAAATGGATACGAGGTGGAAACACCCCTTTTCTGCAATTCTCGCGGGGCCTAGCAACTGTGGGAAAAGTTACTTTATAAAAAAACGTGTTGGATAATGCCAAACACACACTGTCTGTTATGCCTGAGAATATCATGTGGTGTTACAGTTGTTGGCAACCTCTGAATAAAGAACTGCTTTGTAAATATCCCTTTATCAATTTTGTGGAGGGGCTGCCTGATGCTTTTGACGATGACAGTTTGTTTCCTACTAATAAAGTAAATATGATTATCATAGACAATCTGATGAACTCTGCTTGTGAAAGCGATGAAATCGAGAAAGCCTTTACCAAGTACGTGCATCACAGAAACCTGAGCATTATGTATATAGTTCAAAACATATTTTTTCAGGGGAAAAAAAAGTCGCACGATTAACCTAAACACAAAGTACATGGTTCTGTTCTAAAACCCCAGGGATAAATTACAAATTGCTATGCTCGCTCGGCAAATGTACCCCACCAAAGCTCAATTCTTTCTAGAAGCTTTTGAGGATGCTACCAAAAGACCTTATGGCTACCTGGTGGTGGATTTAAATGTTTCCACACCAGAAGCTTATAGCCTAAGAACTGGTCTTTTCCCTCCAGACTGGCCGGCGGTTTATACTTTGAAATGAACAACAGCCGGGTATAAAAAGAGATGACTTATCGGCAGGCCCCTTTTTGACAGCCGGGGCTGCTGACCGAAAACATGTTTAGCTGCGTGACGAGAAACCTGGACCTTTTAAAATTACTTAGCAAATCATCCCCACAGTAAAGGAGGGCTATACTGTGTTCGGCCTCTGACGATCTAGTAGCGGCCATCTCAGAAATAGCGCTCAATACCTTAAAAGGAAACGTACCTTTAACACAGAATCAAGTGTGTGTGCTGAAAAAGAAACGCACGCTTATAAAAACTTTGTGTAATAAAAGGGTTTCACTTGAAAGAAAAAAAGCATCTGGTGAAGCAGTCTGGGGGGTTTATCGGACCTCTGTTAAGTTTTGCTATCCCTCTGATAACGGGGCTTTTAACTAATCGATAATGGAGTATGCAGAAAAAATGTTCCTGGTGCCCAGCCACCAGTTGGAGCAATTAAGGGCTCCCCCTCCGGCAGAGGAAAATATCAAAACAACCACAACTCGCTTACTGGATGCTGAAATGAAGTCTGTTCTTCAAAGAACTGACTTGGCCGAATACGAAAAGGCTAAACTTTACAGCGCCGTGCTTCAAAGGTACCTAATGTACGTGAACCAGAGCGATGTGGATAAAGGGAAAATAAGTCTGTTTCTACTGGAACAGGAACAGTTGGGACTGCCAAACCCCCAGAAACACCAAAGACCTCAGACTCTGTTGCTCAGGAGGTGTTGGATAATGTAAATAAGTGTTATAAAAAAATGCATTAGTATTGCTAAATGAGCTGGGCCAGGATAAAAATCTCTCATCATGGAACGATAAAGGGTCTTTTCTGTACAAAGGCTGTGTGGTTAATGGTTCTAACATGCTCGACTTAGTCAGGTCTGTTCCTGGCAGACATGTACCTAAAGGATGGGATGTGTTTATGAATGCCATGGTGGAACTGAATGTACCATCTTCCGTCATGGGCAATGTGGCCAACAGAGATCTTTTGGAATGCCTCAAGGCCTCGACTGCTGACAGCGGGGTGGATCAAGAAACCGTGACCCCTTTTTTGCCGTCTAAAAAAACGAAAATTGGCTAAAAGAATCGAATGGCTGTGTGTAATGTTTTTCACATTCTAAATTAAAAAAAAAACTGGTAATGTTTTGCTTTAAATAAAACATTTCTATAACTTAAAAAAAAAATCTGTGTACTTTTTTCTCTTTTTTTTTTTTTTAAACCCACCAAACATCAATTGTCTTTAAACCCCTCACCTGAGGTGCTTTATTGGGTAACATGGCTATGAAAATCATTGCAAGATACACATGTCTGGGCTTGTTGAAACATGGTTTGAGCAAGGCTAGGCATGCCCAAGAATTTAAATTTATTTTTTACAAAATTCTTCACCATCCGGTCATTTTGCACTAAGTCGTTAGAATCCAATTTTAAAATCCGGTCAAAAGATAAACCCTTGCTACGAAGATGTAAGAAAAACACGCAGTGATCGCCGCAGGTGACAGAGCTGGGGTCTTGTAATTGTCTACTGTGAAACACCATGTCTGTGGCATTTTTGTTTAAAAATTTCATAATGCTTTTAGGAAACAACACACTGTTCGGGGGGTGCCCATATGAGTCAAAAAAACTCTCCACGGTTACGCTCCGCCAGATACAAGGCGAGCCAGTATTCACCCGGTTGGTTGTGTGGATGCGTGTTCACCACCAAGCCTAGGGGTCTCTGAGACACCTTGCCTCCTGGGAGCCAATCACAAGGGAACACATCTAAGAAATTCTTTTTTGTGTAAGGGTCCATTGATAAGACACGTGAGAGCTGCACGGTGTCCATGTTCACATGTAGTCAAACAGAACGTTTCGCCTCTGATTTATTTCTATGACATTGTCAAAAACCCCATACACAATCATATTGACAGTAACCGTTAAAACCTTCCCAAAACGTATTTCTGCTCTCAGGTTCCTGGTTTTAATCAGGGAATAGTGATCAGCGCATTCCTGGTCGGGAGACAGGTCAAAGGCAAACAAGGTGTAACCCTGTGCAAACTCCTTACGGTCGATTAACAGAGAACAATCTTTCATGTGTTTACCAGCCATCTCTACCAAATTCATGTATTCTCTCACGCAGCGTCCTGCATGGAAGTCTGGTTGCAGAGGTTTGGTTGGTATCTGTTCACCAACCACATATAAGGCCACAAAATTAATATTGTAATGTTTAAAATGAAAGGGATTTTTAGTGTAACTTCCACTAAAGGCATCGTTATCCACAAACCCTAGGACAAGCATTTTGGGTAACTGTCCCAGGAACAGGTTCTCCTGCTTACTGACCCTGCTGCCCGTGGGGATGCTAAACACTTTCATTCCCACACGGTCCGCGGGGTATTTAGCATTAGCGGTAAGCAGGGCCTCTGCGTGCCCAAGACGGACTCCCATTAAACAGAAAGCGTCTTTACTGCGTGTCAGTTTAATTTTCACATCCACTCCGTTTAACAAAAGTTTTTCTTGAAAAAACTTTTTGCTGTGTAAATGGCCCAGCAGCTCTACCATTCTGCTCTCGGCCATCAGCTTTGCACGCCTCACAAACCCTAGATTCCCTCCATCCAACTCTGTTTCTTCATGTTGTCCAGCAGTGTCTTTGTAAAACAGGCCGGCAGAAAATTGCGTGGCGAGGGTGTCATCGCTGTAATTGAGCACCGATTCTATAAAGGCCCTGTAAGGGTAACAGTTGTTGCTTTGGCTTATGAGGCGGTCTCCCAGCGTGACATCCAACTGACTGAAAACAGAGGCCACGGGGTAATTCACCAGGCCCACTTCGGCGTCCACGGCAAGTTCAGTTCCGTCTCCTTTTACAATCTTGCAACACATGTACAGCAGCGTGTTGTTTAAATCCATATAATCTATGCCATTCCCTGCTATAAAAAAAGTCAATGGAGGCAGACTCCATAATGGCCGATAGAGGCACCTCGATGTAGATGCTTTTCTCGATGCTGGTCTGTGTAGGGGCTATTTGAAACAAGTCTAGTTCAGATTTGGTGCACTCTTCAGACCCGCAGTGAACAAAAGCCATGTTGATTAAAATATGTCTCTTTTACCAGGCAGAGCGCGTCTCCTCTTTCGCCCAGGCTTCCTCTTGGACTTCCGCTTATGGCCGGCCCTGCGTGTCAAAGCCCTTCTTTTAAAGGGTTTTGGGGGACCTGTGCGTCGCGGGTATGACATATTTCTCTTTCTCTTCCTCCTTTTAATATACATCAGCCCCGATCCTTCCTGTGAAGCTGTATTCCCCACCTTCTCCAGAACAGCATGGGAGACATGACCTACCACATCTTTAGCTATGTTTTGAGCAGCGGTTTTTACGTGGGGTTTAATAATCTCTAGCCCCCTCCTCAAAAGCGGTACGGCTTTTCGAAAGAGGCTATGACATATTCCACCCACACCCGCCCCGTACATCACGGGGGCCTCATGATATCCAGGAAGGGCGTATCCAGCCTGGGCTTTGTAATAGTTCCTGTAGATGGTGGAGTCACCGTAATTTTTTGGGATCGCCATAATAGGGTTTTGCGTTTTTAGAAACCTCGCTCTCTCCGCGGCCGCAAATGCAGCTTGATGATCACCTTGCCGAAGCAAAATGAGACATGTCTGTTCTGATCTGTCTTTATTTCAATGGTGATGGTGTAGATGTGGTGTTTACTGACAGGTACGTAATGAGGTTTATCGTAGGTGATGGTAACAAACTCGTTGTTCCTTCCTCGGACAGGGACGCAGCGTAACAGGGGAATAGAAAAGTCCCCCACAAACTGGTGTTCTATGATATCCATGTATAGATACAAGGAGTTAAAACCTCCTGTGATGTCTGCCAAGAAGGGGAATTTTTGGACGTTGCGTTTGGGGCCCAAACCCAGAATGTTAGCTAGCTCCCCACCAATAGAAAACACATACATAAAATCGGTAGATTTAAGTCTCACTTTTCTACCCACAGGGTCGTAGTTCATGACCACCTCAGGCGGTCCGGGATGACGAGCCACGTTGCTGTTCATATGCTCCAGTAATTCGGGTATGCTCAAGTAATAACCTCGTCGTAGGATGAAATTCCACATTGTAGCTCCAAAGGTGATTTCGAAAGGGGTGTCTTCGTTGATAGTATTCCAGCTGTGCGGGTATTGTATTTCCACTAACCCCACCTCCCAGGCACCCAGGAGATCCAAGGGCTTAATTAGCCGTATTGTAAAGTTCGAGATGGTGTTTTGGGGAAAAACTGCAGAGCTGGCATTGCTGGGCAAAGTAATGTAAAACCCGCCGTTGCTCATTTTTCTCTCTCTGTCTATGCAGAAGGAATCTTTTTTTGTTCATGTCTAGGTGTCACAGAGTTGAGAAGCTTCCACCCAGCTGTTAAACTTATCAGGCCACCCCAACCATTTCACCAGTAGCTGCTTTTTTCTCCCTTTTCCTTTCTATGCTAGAACTTTTTCAATCCTGTCTCGTTTAAGGTTTACTTTTTGTAATTCTTCAGGGTAAAAAGATCCAGTAACTGCCTCACCCTCGTAATCTTTTAATCGGTATACAGGTCTCTGACCCCTGGTTAAGGCTTCATCCACTATAAATATCTCATCGGTAAACGTCTGTTCATAACCTTTTTCAAAAGCGCCTTTGGTTTTAGATAGTCTCACGTGGTCACCTTTTCTAAAAGGGGCAACAACCGTTTTTATTTTAAAATCATCTCCATAAACTGTTTTCCATACCTTCAGAGAATTTGAAGGGTTAACATCAATGGGTCTGGTATGTATAGTTCTGTGAAAGCTCTGGTTGTAACTCTTTATAAAGTCAGGTAAGACGTCAATGTAGCGAAAGGTGTTATGGACGGTAAAATATCTCCACATCCTAGTTTTTAAAGTTCTGTTAAATCGCTCCACAACCCCTGCTTTGACTTCATTATTGGTAACAAAATGGTGAACTCCATGCCGCTTTAACAATCCACTTAAAGGTTTGTTTAAAATTCTTTCCCCCACTCGGTGTGTAATTTTTGAGGCACGCGACCGTCACTGAAAATAGCTTTAAAGGCCTTGGATACTTCACCACTTGTCTTGTCTTTTAGGCCTAAGGCCCAGGCATATTTGGATAGAATGTCTATCACTGTTAAGATGTACTTAAAACCGCTGTTGTGTTTGGAGAACCGGCGCATATCCACCAAATCTGCCTGCCACTGCGCATCCACATCTGAAACAATGGTCTTGTTTCTTTTAAAATGTATTCGAGCCGGTTTGTGTAAAGTGTAAGCATCCTGGTCTGAAAGCCATGCTGTTACCTGTCTTCTGTTTAAAGTTTTACTATCTTTTCTGGCCACTTGAAAAAGAGGGTTGACCCTGCCGAAGCTCCCAACTTCCCCGGGGGTGTAATATATTTTCTTTAACAGAGCCTTCTGTGTAGACATGACTGTTACTGGTACCGTCTTTTACTACCACGAGTATGAAAGGGGACACATTCATATTGACACATTTAAATAAGTTTTATTAATCGCCTGGTTTAACACAACCTTTTACAGCAACCTGTAAAAATGGATGCCATGACCCCTACTATAAGGGAGTCTCAGATGGTTCATTCTTCCATTTTGTCCTTTTCGGCTTGAGATCTGTGTCTCAGATATGAGCAAAAACAGCTGACGCACGATATATTTACTCCCACAAGGCTTCCGATGTGTAAGTTCTTAAAGGCCTCTAAAAAGGCATTGTCGACCTGTTGAGAGATTTTCAGAAAAGAAACCGTGTAAGCACCCCCACTGCTTGTTTTTTAATTTACGCAACCCCCGGTTCCTACGCCATTACCCACCCCTCCTTGACCGCCACTTCTTAATCATTCATTTTACCTGAGCGCCGTCTTTTCTATTCGCTTTGTCCGCCGGTGCCTCCCCCAAGCTGCGATCGCCTCCACCTCTGAGGGGGTGGACAAAGAGAGGCTGTCATGCTCATCGGGGTGCCTCACGAGGGTTGCGGGGTCGGGTTACGACATATCCATCAACATCTGGGTCAAAGGGTCCTCCTTGGAACTGTCGCTGAAGTAGCGCTTTCTCCACACAAGTCCAAAGGTGCTCAGGGCTAAAACAAAGTCCGAAGTTCTCACGGGGGTGGTGAAGGAGTCCGTGTTTCCTCTCAGCAGCCTTTCTGTGATTTCGAAAACACGTGTCCTTGGTAAGAGACGGCCGCCTCCTCTGTCTGGCCCTGGGACTTATGGGGCAATGGTGCTGCACTCTGATTGGCGGAGGTCCTTGGGAGGAGTTCTTAGTGGGGTCACATGACTCACTTCCAGAGGGGTCACCCCAACCTGGAAGTCACCCTGATTGGTCAAAATCTCCTCTCAGGGAGGTCCTGTCGGGACGAAACCTCTCTTGATTGGTAGAGGGTGGTGGGGGGAGTTCTTAGAGGGATCACACGACTCACTTCTGGACTGGTCACCCCCCGCCCCGGAAGTCAGCCTGATTGGTCAAAATCTCCTCTCGGGGCAGTCCCCTCCTGATTGGTAGAGGGTGGTGGCGGGAGGAAACCCCTCCTGATTGGTAGAGGGTGGTGGGGGGACTTCTTAGAAGGGTCACATGACACACCTTGCTTCCGGTCAGGTGGCACCTTGATCCCGGAAGTAATACCCCCATGGGTGGGACTTCCGGTGACAGGCGGGCAGGACCAAGGGGTCCAGGGGCGGGATTAAAGGGGTCAAGGGGCGGGGTTAGGGTTTGATTGATGGTAGGGCCCTTATACTACTGCTGTGTCCCTGTTGCATATGGCCCACTTACTTGCAGAGAGCCTGCTTTTCTGCAAAAAGTTGCACCACTTAATGTTACATGCTGCATCTGATAATTAGGCCCAGAGGTTGGAGTGTAGGTCGCAGGGAGGTGCAGGATTGTGCCTAGGCTAAGAGTGGTGCTAGAATCATGGTCCAGGGACACACCAGGGTCAAAACCGAGATCAGAGTCCATCGACGAAGCAGAGATAGTGTCCAAGTCCAGGCCAGAGGTCGTAGCCAGGTAGTCAGAGACCAAAGATCAGCTAAGTCAATGTCAAGCCAGAGTCCAGATACAGGCCGAGGGTCAAAGCCGGGTAGTCAAAGTCCGAGTGCTTGGGGAAGATCAAGAGGAGAAGGCAATGCTGGAGTGGGTCGGTGGGGAGCCTGGAGCAGGACTAGAGAAGGGCAAGGAGAATACGGAACCAGGGTGGGTAGCCAACAGCTGGAGCCAAGAAGGGTCACGCTGAAGTCATAACCAGAGACCAGAGCCAAGGGTCAAGCCAGAGTCAATAGCGAGAAACCGGAGGGCAAGGCAGGGCAGGGTGGTGCATGCAGGTGGGAACCAGGATGACTTACAGGTTCTCCTAGGCACTGCCCAGCTGGAGCTCTAGAGACCCCACATTGGGGGAGTCCCTTCCTAGGAATAAAAGAAAGAGAGCAAGATTACAAAGATGTCTCTTACTCTGGGGTCCAAGCCAAGGGGAGCTCCCACCCCGGCATTGTGCCAGGACCCCATCACCCTCCTGGTTCCTTTCACGCTCAGAGACTCCCTAGCAGGAGGGGAGAAAAAGGGCAGAAAGTGAAGGTGCCCCTGGGGGAAAGGGACCAGCCTGGGACCCAGTCCAGTTCCCAGATCTATCCCCAGGAGTGTGTGACCAGGAGCACAGCCCTTCCTCTGTGTCTCAGACCCCACCTGCCAGATGGGGAGGAGCTTTCCTTGCTCCAAGGTGCTAGGGAGGAGTTTCATTCCTGGCTGGGAAGGGTTCAGATACTGGCTGGGTGGCTTGGGCCCCAGGTGGGGGATGGTCAGACATTCACTGCGGCAGGGTGACACAGGCCATGGGAAGGTCTGAGCAATGATGGCAGGGGAGGGGCTCCACGTCGGGGCCACCCCTCCCAGACTGCAATGGTTCCTGAGGATAACCCCTGGCTCTGCGGATGCTCTCATTTCTGGGCCAGCCCCACGGCCCTGACAGCCCGATGCTTCCGAAACTGGCATGGGGGCAGGGACCGTAACTGGCCTGGCCCCAGCTCCAGGGGTCGGGGAGGGGCATGGTGGTGAGAGCGAGGTGCTCGGCCTGGGTATCTCTCAGTGCTGTGGGGTTTATGTCCACTCCCCCTAGCCCTTCTCCCCCAGGCCCAGTGAGACAGAGCAGTACCTGTGGCAGGGAGTGGGAGCTTCTGGTCATGCGAGGGGGGAGAGGGGACTTCAAAGGTGTCCCACTGCGCACAGCCCCTGCAGTGCTTTGGGCACCTGGCGCAAGCACCGGATGTAGAACAGATGCGCCATGATTGTTGTGCTAACATCCTCCTGCTGAAAGGGAACAAGAATCAGTCAGAGATTAGACACCCATGGCAACGAAGGGCATTAACGGCAACGGGAACCGGCAGAATTTCCACCCCACCCCTTCCCACGTCTGAGGGACGGATTCCCGCACCCAACCCCTGAGATGAAATCTTGTCTCCTCTTTAGTGACCTCCAACCCCTCTCTCACCATTGTGGAATGAACTCCTGCCCCCATTCCTCTCAGGCCCCCCGTGAGAGCTGTTCTACCTCCAAACCCAGCTGGGGGGTTCAGCTCTGCTCCCCAGAATCCCCACAGCCACCCTCGCCTCCTCCACCTGAGGGGCTGGGAGGCTCTGGGCAGTAGTGCTGGGGGGTGAGAGGATGTGGACACCTTTTCCCAAGGGACGCCCCTGTTGTTAAGATGACGCCATGGACAGTGGCTCTGGGGAATGGGGCACTTGAGCAGCCTCTGCTGACTGACTCCTCCAGTTCTCCCAGAGCAGGGGGTGGCTGGGATAACACGATACCAGAGCCCTAGGAACCGGCTTGAGGCCCTGAGGAGTGGGAAAGGCTCACAGTGGTCACATGGGGAATTGGCAGCCCCTAGTATGAGCAATGGCAGCGTGTCGTGTTGATGTGATGAATGTTAGGGAAATAGCCTTGCTGGAGAGCTGGGTCTGCGCTGCTTTGAGCTGCTCAGGGGACAAGCTGGCACCGAACAATGGCACCTGCCTGGGTTCATCCTCTCCTTGCTCCCAGGTCAGCGCATGGGGATGGGATGGGAATGACTTTCAATGGCCTGGAGGTGAAAGACCCTGGAGCTCCCTCCCCAGTTGATCCTTCTTTGGTTACCTCATCCCCTATCAGCTGGCTGACTTCCCCCAGGATGGAATACATTAGCACCAGCCCAGCCTGGCTGACATGGATCTGGGGGTCATGTATTGCCAGAAGCGCTGCCTGGAGGAAGGATATTCTCTGGCCTTCTGAAAAGATCTGTCCAAAGACCTAAAACCAACAGCACCACAGCCCTTGTCAGTTGCCCAGAACCAGGCTCCAAATCCCTCTAGTATCTCACAAGGTGAAGAAGGGTCCTGGGGCAGCCAACCTTTGGGGTCCCATGGACCAAGGAACCCCCATCAGTAAGAGGTGGCAGGCACTGAGGAATAGCTCTTTCTGGAGCAGGATTCACCGCAGGTGCCATGACATCCTGGGAATGTGTCTGCGCACTCTGGAACCAGCTCACACAGACAATAAAGGATCCCTACTGCTCCCAGCAGCGATATCTCCTGCAGCTCACCCGCTAGAGGAAAGGGCCTTTTAGATCTCCTTCCATTCCCGCTCCTCACCCCACTGACATTCCCACGAGTGTCATGGTTCAGTGACTCAGCCCAGGAAAGGGGCTCGGTGTCCCTCACCCCAACGCCCAGCGCAGGGGCAGGTTCTGCTCCCTGACTCGCCATGGTGCTGGGCAAACCCCACACCCAGCCTCTGCTTCCACAGGGTGCAGGGACTCCAATGGGGATCTGGTCTGAGCTTCCCAACTCACTGACCCAGGGGCTCCCCTCTCAGACACCAGGGTGTCAGCCAGGGAGAGTGAGTGGAGCCGGATCCCTGGAGATACAATCCTCCATTAACTCAACCCCCCAGGGGATCCCTTGTATGCCACGTAGACATAGATCCATGGAACACACACAAGCCTGGACTGTTAGCAAGGCTCCAACCCAGAGTCCTCAGCCTCTTGCAGCCGAACACTGTCAGCTGGAAATAAGTATCATAGAATATCAGGGTTGGAAAGGACCTCAGGAGGTCATCTAGTCCAACCCCCTGTTCAAAGCAGGGCCAACACCAACTAAATCATCCAATAGATTTTTGCCCCAGATCCCTAAATGGCCCCCTCAAGGATTGAACTCATAATCCTGGGTTTAGCAGGCCAATGCTCAAACCACTGAGCTATCCCTCCCTCTCCATAACACACTAACTGCAGGGAGAGACAGCTCCACACCTGAGCTGCTGCAATGCACCAGCGGAGAGTCCTTACCTCCCCCACCCTGGCCATATTTCTGTAGGCCAGGTGCTCGGTGTCCTGGAGCCTGACCCGGCACCACAGATGGCTCGCCTCTTGGATGTTCAACCCTGGGGAAGAGAGACACACCCATTGGGGAGGGTTGGCATCCGGTTTTAGTGCCTGTTTCCTTCTGTTCCCTTTGCTGGGTGAACATTGGCCAGGGTCCTCGGGGCACCCAATGGACCAGGCGGCTAAGTAGCTGAAGGGGGATTTGTCTCATTCATCACAGCAATCATGGACCCTTATGGCCATGGTGCTCTGGGAGTGGGTGCCTGTTAATAGTGGTGTTTAATACTGAGAACCCACCCACTGAAGTTAGGATCTGGCCCTAGCTACCCAACTGGTGACATCCTACAAGCTTTGTGTCCTTCTCCTGTGGTCCCTGACCCTGCCCTCATGGTGGGCTCTTTCCCTCCACGTGTCTCAATAGCTCCGTTCCTGTCCCCTTACCAGCTGGCTGCCCCCTGGGTGGGCTGATTTCCCTGGGCTGGGGGATGGAGCCAGGCTCTGAGGTAAAGCTGCCAATTTCCCTGGCATATTCGTCCCCTTCCTCTCTCCCTGAATTAGGGAGATGAGTGTGAGACATCATCTAAGCTGGGGTCGGTCTCAGAGGAGGGGGCTTCTTTCTGTAGGGTCCCTTGGCCAGCAAGTGGGGGGCCCAAAACAGGGGCCTTGTTTCCATTGAGGTATCTCTGCCCTGCTGCAGTTGGTCTAACAGAAGAGACCTTAGTTCTATTGGTGTCTCAATGGCCAGCTGGAGCTAGTCGCCAAGGGACTCACTTCTATGGGGTCCCATTGCCCAGCTGGGTTTCTTACCCCTCCTCTGCAGCAGGGGCCTCTGCAGCTAATGTATCCCGCTCCTGGCTTGCTGGCTGATGTCGTTGGCTGGGTCCGAGATGTACAGACCCAGCTGCAGCACAAAGTTGCCCGCCTTGGGGAAATCGGAGGAGGTCTGGTGGGAGGAGAAGAGGGGAATCCATCAACATTCTCCCTTCAGCTCCCCAGCTCCTCTGGGCCAGAGCTCTGCTCCCATCCATCTTTAGGAGGTGCTGAGGGAGAGGAACTAGAGCCCTCTTTCTGACCCCAAAGGAGCTTGAAGCAAAGGGACCAGGGCAAGGGCCCTCCATGAGCACTCGCTGCCAGACTGCTCCAGAATAACAAGGGCCCTGAGGCCAGGCACGACCCTGCCAGCCCGTGGCCTGTGGAACGCAGTCCCTCACAGACCCAGGGCGGACCAATTAGCCAGGGGATGAGGAACTTGACTCAAACCCTGACTCTGCAGAATGCTGGGGTCAAAGGTCACTTACGTCAAATCCGGGCAGGGAGGTGGCGAATTGGAGCAGGGCAGCGCTGCACCGTATGGCTCTAACTCTCTCCTGGGTGTTTTTGGACTGGAGCCAGAAATGGACGTGCTGCAGGAGAAGGAGGCAGGGGAGGGTCAGTGGGCAGGCGTACATGCTCTACAAACGAGCCTCTCCCCCTCCCATGGGGCTGAGACCTTGTGCCCAGGGGGGAATAGCTGACTCCTCATGTGGGGGGTTCATGACACTGCCCACATCTTGCTGGGCACAAGCTCATTGTCTCTCCAGGCTGGGACAATGTTCAGTCTTGGGGCTGGTCTATTTACTCTGAACTCCTGATCCATGAACAGCACGTCAGGATCAAGGCACATGCCCTGGACCCCAGGCCCCGGCTGCAAAGGCCTTGGTAGGATGGATGAAGCAGCCGTGAGGACAATGCCTCCAGGAACTGCAGTGTCCCTAGGACAGAAGAACTGATTCCCTGAGGCTCCTCCTGTATCTCAGGGTCTCCCTAGAAAGGAGCCAGAGACTTTTCTCAGAGGCCCATGTCCTGCATCTCACAGGGGTTTCAGTCTCTCAGTCCCCAGCCAGGCCTGGTGCTCACTGTTAGTGCGTAATGCTGCCATGCAGAGCTCTGGCTGACACTCCCAGCTCCTTCCCCTGCTCCCCCGTGCCCCCGCCCCGTGAGGCGTAAGGGTCCCAACATGGCACTGCACCGACAGCTCTGGGAACGTGTGGCCGCTTGGGAGGACACAATGGAAACGTGACTCTTCTAGTCTCTCCTTTGCAGCCCTCCCACGCGGTTCAGGCGAAATTTTGCCCCAGACCCTCCCATTCTACTCACCTCCAAGAGGTGCTGCAGCTTGTCTGTGGTGGGGGTCTCGGTGAGCAGGCACCTGAGCATGGTGTCCAGGCCCTGTAAATAGGTGTTGTACAGAGCCTGCAAGAAGACGGAGCACCCATCAGTCATGGGACATGGGGCTACATCAGTCACGGGACCAGGGGGGTTCTCGGGGGAGGCCTGGCCAGACCCAAAAGGCACATCCTGGCCTCTGCCATTCCCATCACTCCAAGGACACTTAGCAAGAGTTCATGGCCGGATGCCTGCTGCCTCTTCAATCCTTGCTCTTAGCAGTTCTCTGCGCAGGGCCTGGTACCCAGCAGACTATGGAACAGCCAAACCGCAATGGGTGGGAGGTAGGATCCCCGGGAGAGTCCAGGCAGCAGAGCAGAGAATGAGGAGAGGGAAGGCTGGGTTCAGCCACAGAGGGGTAACACAATCCCCCCTGGAGGGAAGGGCCCCTCCCTGAGAGTTTGTGTTGTCCCCCCTCCGCCCTGCCTGGGCCTGTTCCCAGCTCTGCTCACCCCTCCCCTATTCTCAGCAGCTCCATCAAACCGAGGGAGCAGGGACCAAAGGTGGCTCCTGCTCCTGGGATGGAGAAGTAGGATCATGACCTACCTGGAAGTGGGTGGCATCCTGCCCAGTGCCCATGGCAAATATGCTATAAAGAAGAGCCCGCAGGAGGCGTGACTCCAGCTCCAGGGCAAGCGGCGGCTTCAGTTTGCTGGCAGGAGAGAGGAGCCCATGTTATACTTGGCAGCACCGGAGTGGCGCTAGCACTGACAGGGACATGACCCCCCCTCCCCCGCAGTGATCCCCTCCCTACGGCCACTCTAATGTTATGGGAGTGAAATCACCCCCCAGCCAGGAAAGAGGGGAAGTTCCCACCTCCTCTGCTGGGGGACGCCAACAGCCACAGCTGGGGGTAATTTAGGCCAGAGAGGATCTGGGACTTCCGGCTCTGGACCCGATCAGCACCAGGGTTAGGGCAGCTGGATGGGAGGGTCCTGGTACCTGAGGCTGCAAACCGCGTCCATGGAGCTGGAGATGACGGAGGTTGGCTCTGGCACCAGGGGCAGATTTTCAATCAGCTCCTGAGAGACCCCAAGAAGATAAAATCACATATGAGACTCAGGCCCCGCAGACCCACAGGCGCTTCCCAGGGAGGAGACCAAAGTGCTCTGCAGAAACAGCCAGTGTCACCCCCCCACCCCCAACCAGCTGGGCCCCTCATTCCGCCCATCCGTCAAACTTCCTTCCCCCTCTCCCACCCAATTCCTCCCTCCCCTCCCCTCCCCTCCCCTCCGGCCTTACAATTCCCCCACTGCCAGCTCCCAATCGGTGTCAGAATTTCCCCCTTCCCTGCTCCCCAGCCCTCAGCCCCAGGAACCACTGTCGTCTGCTCCCCATTCCAGCCCCACTAACTCTTCCTCCCATATCTGGGTCCCTCGCCCCAGGGGCCAGGCACGGGGTCCCACTCACCGCAATGCTCTCCACGAGGGCCGCTTTTGAGATGTGCGGCTCCAGGGTGTCCCGCCCCTGCTGCTGTGCCAAGAAGCACAGACGTGGGATAGCCTGGAGGAAGCAGAGCTGTTTGGCCCTGTCCTCCAGCAACTAGGAGTGGGGTGGGGGTGAGAGAGAGAGACGGTTAGATAGGGACCTCCCCACACCACCTAGAGCAGCTCCAGGGCTTAGGAACCCCATGGGGTTGGACAGGGAAAGCCGCCCCGCTTCCCGAACCCAGTGTCGCCCTGTGCAGACTGGGGTTGTAACTGGGACAGTGTCTGCGGGGAGCGGACACCTTGGCCTGCATGAGACAAATGCCCCCACTTTGGGGTGTCAGGTAACAGGGGAGAAGTGCCCCCCATTGGGGGTGAGGGATTCTCTGGGACAAGACCCCCCTGCGTGGGTGGGGATGGAACAAGGAGCAGGACAGACTCGGGGGCAGCGCAGCTGGGGGATTTTTGTACCTCAGCTCTGCCCTGGAGGTGCCCCTGGATGACCCTCATGATGTCTTGTTCAGGGGACAAGTCCTCTTCTTCCTCCTCCTCCTCCAGCTGGGCACTGGGGGTCTCTGCACCAGGGAGAGAAGGAGAAAGGGTCATTTATGCTGCTGCTGTCGGAATGCAGTGCAGAGAAATGGCTCAATGTCCCCCATCCTCAACAAGGAACCCCATGGCATAGAGGGCCCCACCCTGCCCCTCCCAGAGACGCCCTCAGCCCCATCAGCCTCAGGGCCCCGTGGCCGTCAGCTCCCCCCCCCCCAACATCACCAGGGGAGGCTGGAGCTCCCCCGACTGTGCCCAGCATCCCCTGCCGCAGGGTGGGTGGCTGTGCCACTCCCACTGGTGTCAGTGGGGCTCCCGTGGCTCAGTCCTGATGCCTTGGTGAGCCAATGGGCACAGGGTGTTACTAGTCCCCCACCGCCCCGTCCTTCCCCCTGTCCCCTGGGTCTCCCCTCACCTGCAAAGAGGGACCCTTTGCCCTCAGGGCTGTCAGACCCCACGGAGGGGCTGCTGGCCCCTCGGGAGTAGGTGGAGCTCCTGGCCCCCGTGCCAGAGTCGCCCAGCTCCTGCTCTGGGCCGGCTGGGGGCCCCTCCATGGCCAGAGTGGTGGATGGCTCCTGCCGGGCACTGGGGCTGGGCTCCTGGCTCCTCTGCTTCCTGTAAAGGAAGCCACAGAGCCACCTTGCCCGGCTCCTGCCCTCTCCTGGGTCCCTCCGACATAGCATCACCCTGGGCCACTTCCATCTGGGACCAGAAGGTGCCTCAGGGCCTGCTAAGGGAGCTGGTGTTTTCCGCTTCCTCCAGCAGTTCAGGGAGCTCCTTCGGTTTGCCAGGCCACAAGCCTCTTCCCCGCCCATGGGGACAGAGGGGCCGCTCTCCTCCCAGGCAAGCCGGACGCTGCTCCCTGCTGGCTTCGGAGCCACCTCCCCAGCCTTCCGCCTCAGCATCTGCTTCAGTCACTTCATTCTGGAACTGAGTGGGGAGCAGCCGTGAGTCTGGGCTCGAGGCAGCCTCTCATTAACGGGCCTGCCTGCTCCCCTGCCCACCTCCCCTCCGCTGAGGCAACTCCCCCATACCGCACACCCCACCCCAGGGCATGGGGCTGCCGTCCACACACAGTGGCAGCAATTCACAGCACAGGCAGCTCCCAATGTTCCCCCTCACCAATGGGGCCCTGTGATACTGGGAGAGTCTTGTCCTTTCAGAGCAATTGGGCTCTCCGTTAGTTTGGACAAGCAGCTCCCTCCACCCCAGTAGGCCCCGCTCCCTCCCAAGCCAGAGAAAGAGCAGAACCCGGAGAGTCCCCAACGAAAGTTCGTTCACAAGGTGCCAATCTGAGGAGGCAGGAGTCGCCCTCAGTTCCCACTGATTTCACTGATTGCAGTTGTGGGTGTTCAGCACCTGGCAGGTTCTGCCCTTCCCAAAGACTCTCAATGTGGGGAACAATCTCCTGCAAGGGAAGGGCTGGGAGCCCTATTGCTGGGCCATTCCCACCACACTGGGGATGGCTCTGGAGAACCCCACTCACTTGCTCTCGATGGGAAAGAGTTGGATGGCAGATGCTCTCTTCCTCGATCTCCTGCACCCAGGTGGGCAGAAAGGGTGCTGCCCAATGCCCTGCCAGCAGGTAGGGGGTAGAAGCCAGGAGATCGAAAGTGGCTGTGAAAACAAGATGATGGTTTATTGCCAGGCGATGGATAAATTCAGCCTAGCAACTGGGGGTTCACAACACTGACCTACAGCCAGCAGGACACCTCCCATCCTGAAGCGTGAAGGCCCAAGGGCTCTAGGGCAGTGTCCCCAACCCCACTGATGGAAACAGAGGTCTTGGCAGGAGAAGCCACTGCCTCAGGGTCGCCGAGGGAGTCAGGGATAGAGTCGGGGACGGAGCCTTTGTCCAGGCTCCCGCACTAGCCACTAGAGGAACACTCCCTTCCAGAGCTGGGAAGTGCCAGCGGGACTCTATTCCCAGTCTCCCTGGCTCTGAGTGTGACTGAGCCAGGGGGTTGGGATTCTGGACTCCTGGCTTTCATTGGTGGTTTTGCTCTATTCCCAGTCTCCCTGGCTCTGAGTGTGACCTATGGAGGTGGTGGAATCTTCATCCTTAGATTTGTAAGGCCCAGCTTGACAAGAAAAAAATTAAATTAAGGGCGAAATTTATGACAATCTCTTAAATAATTTAAATAGAAGAGGAAAAAATAACATTAAGTGGAACATGTTCACTGCCAAGTTTTTAAGGCAGTCACACCACTGATGTGATAGCTAAGGCCCTGGAAGCAAAGTTAGCTGAAAAGCTAACCCAGCTTTGGACAGCAATAGCTTCCTTGAAAGGGGTAGAAAATATTTCCTTCAGTTCTTCATTGCAGTTTATTCAAATAGTTCAGTTCAATTGACTAGTTCGTTGAAATTCAAGAAAGCCATTGGGAGTTCACAAAACAGGCAAACTTGTTTTCCTCCATCAATCTATGCATAAAAACGAGGTGTGAGGGGATGGATCTACTAGTTCATCAATCTAGTGTTGTATCCTCGGGGGCAGCAGGTTTAGGAAGAAATTACTGGAGACCAGAGAACTGTAAGCCCTAAAAAGCAACCATTTATTTACACACTGAACTAACCAAACCAGCCAAAACTGGCTGGGCTATCCCCTAATAAACTCAGTTGCCATAGCAACCCAAGATGCTATCACCAGAGCAACCAAATACACAACATCTAGAAACACGTGGAGACCAGAATGTATCATTTCAGTTCACCAACCACACATCACATTTCCTTTGCTCAAGAAATCAGTTTGAACTGCAAAACATTTGGATACAACTTTTTTCTTATGCTTCTCTTTCTAGCTCTAACATGACCTTGGTGTGTGACCAAAGAGAAGTCACTTCTTTTCTCTTTCCCTCTGTATCATGGGGATGGAGAAAATTCTCTAAGTCCTAGCAGGAGAGAGATTTGAGCACGTCAGGCGTGTTAGAGCCCTTGTGCTCTAAAGAACAATGAGTGATTGTTGTTGTTTGGGGCATTACCTAGGGAGGTGCTGGAATCTCCATCCATACAAGTTTTTAAAGCTCAGCTTGACAAACCCCTGGCTGGGATGATTAACTTGTGGTTGGTCCTGCTTTGAGCAGGGGGGTGGACTAGATGATGTCCTAAGCTCTGTTCCAGCCCTAGTCGTCTATGATTTTATGAATAGGTAACCATTAAAACATGTTAACTTGCTGGTTTTGCAGGATACATAAAAACAAAAAGGTTGACTGAAACATTTCTTTTTTCATTTCAAACCAACGGAGGTAAAGACGTATCTCTAGTTAATGCATTGAACTGATTGTTCCTGGTCATAATCATCCATCCAGATGTAGCTTACATCTCCTTCTCTGTAGTGTTTATTCATATATTAGAAGAAGAATAGAAGCCTTCACCTTTTTTCAACTCCCAATCAGTTTTTTAAATTGGAATGAAGTAGCTGCATCAACTGAAATGAAGAAAATATTCTTTCTATACCTGCAGAAGAAGCTATTGCTGCCAAAATCTGGCTATTTCAACAACTTCTGGACCCCCAGGTGCTTAGCCAATGACTTCCAACAGTTCAGTGATTTGACTTCCTCTGAAACTTGGCAGCAAACATGGACTCCTTTATATATGTATTTATTTAAATGAGTTTACTAGGCTAGAGCAACTCTAGGCCTTAACATAGCTTGTCATAGTTTTAAATTTGATCCCCGATAGGTTTGTTAAAGAAACAAACTGTTTTTAAATTTACATGTTAAAAATCCAGGATAAATAAATAAAAAATCCCTTTTGGGGTTTTTTGGTTTTGAAATAGGCATTGATTGGTATTCCCCTTGATTTTAGAAGAACTACTTCATTCGAGAGAATCATAAACTGCTCATATTCTCTTAAAGGAGAGGAGGCAGCAAAATTCATATCGGTAATTTGTTGTGCCTTATTGCTCAGTCTTAAGCAAACAGGTGTCCGGAACTCTAGTTAGTCTCTTTTACGGAGGCCAAACTAAGAATCATAGAATCTTAGAAGATCAGGGTTTGAAGGGACCTCAGGAGGTCATCTAGTCCAACCCCCTGCTGAGAAGTGGTAAGAGGAGCAGGAATATTGTCTCCATCCCTGAACCAGTAGCAATTGCACCAGATATTGCCACAAAACCTACATTTTATTGCCAAATTGTCTAAGCCATTCCTCTTCTGTGCTTCCTGGTTTCTACGTTTCAAATCTACAAAACCTTCCCCTTGACAGTCCCCACTCAGAAGGTGCAGCAGGCAGAGGAACCTGAGCAGTACCACTGTGGCACCAGAGGTAACTCAGCCACCTGTCGCTCACTCACTCCACTAAACCTGAGCATCAACCCTAAGCCTGAGGCCTGCCTTGGGCATCGCTTCCACGGAAACCTGCAGGTTCATTGACTGACTCATGCAAATCATCTGTGGAGAGTTCACACTGACTGGCTGAATTCACTCTCAAGTCACAATGCCCTTCAGCTCACAGCACTAAGGTAAGTGGCACAGGTGGAAATCAGTCTTTTCTGGTGATGTTATTTTCCAAATGTCACCAAAATCAACAAGCTTCTTCCCACTGATGCCTAGAAATTCCCTGAAATTTTGGATTCAATTGGATGTAGCCTTCAAAAATTATTGCCTTAGCGACAGACAAACAAATGCCGTTGAATTGAGTCTTAGGCCTCACTGCACTCAGCCAAGAGTGCCTGAGTCTCCTTCCTATTAACTCAGCAATAGCCCCACACTTGGCCGATCAGTGTGGAGACTTTCAGACCTGGAGGCGGAGCATTCTCAACACACGAGCAAAAGCACTAGTTGCCACAGGAGATCACTATGGTGGAGATCACCATCAGTGCACAATTCCAGCCCCACCTCTTTGTGAGGCCTCCTACAATGACAGCTGGAGCACAGCCCCACTGTCCCCAGGAAGAAGAGCAGAGGAAAGAAATGAAAGAAGAGAAAAGAGAAGAAGAGTCAAGAGGGAAGGAGGAAGAGGGAAGCAAAAAGGGACAAATTCCAAATGCCCCCAGCAAGTCTCAGATTCATAAATTCCAAGCCCAGAAGGAACCACACTGGTCTGAATTTCTGTTTCACATCGGTCATAGAATGTCCCTCAAAATAATTCCCATAGGAATTAGAGCAGATTTTTTAGTAAAACACCCAATCTTGATTTTAAAATAGGCCAGTTGTGGAAAATCCAGCACAACCCTCAGTGAATTGCTCCAAACTCTGATGTTAAAAATGCTTGTCTTATTTCCAGTATGTATTGGTCTAGCTTCAACTTCCAGCCATTGTCTGCTCATAACCTTTATCTGGTAAAGTGAAGAGCCCATTAGTAAATATTTGTTCCCATAGGCTCACCGCTTAACCTTCTCTTAGATTGAGCTCCTGTAGTCTGTCACCACAGGGCAGATTTTCTAATCCTTTCATCATTCTTGTGGCTCTTCTGTGAACCCTCTCTGATTTATCAGCATCTGTCTCAAATTGTGGACACCGGAAATGGACACAATATTCCAGGAGTGGTTGCGCCAGTGCCCAGTACAGAGATATCAAACCTCTCTACCACAACCTGAGAATCTGCTAGGACAGAGTCCCCTATCTCGTACATAGAGCCTATGTTTTTTCTTACCTTCTACACAGATGACAATTTCTTTCCAAAAAATCCACACAGAATGGAAAAAAATCCAAAAGAATCTCAACACCAACCGTCTCTTGGTCCTCAGGGAGAGACCGTGAAATGGAGGCTTGCTGCAGCAAGGCTACAGGGGTCTCTGAGGTTCCCTCTGCCCTGCATCCCTGTCCTGCCTGGCTGTTGTCAAGGGAGCTCTGTGAGGTCACAGCCACCTCATCATCTTTGCCCAATAGGCTGAGTTCCTGCCAGAGGCCTTTGTGAAGTCATTGCCACACTCACCATTCCCTGGCAGGCCTGAGGCCTGCCCCCGGCCAGCCCGGTTGGATGTTTGAGCTGCACCCTGGATCTCCCCACTTGCTTATTATTGATTCTGGAGAGCAACCAGGCCACCCAGTAAAACAGCAGAGTCTATTCCTCACCCCACACTGAGTTTTCATAGAGGCATCGGTTGTGAAACAATTCAATCTCTTAATCTGGCCTCTATTTCACGGGCTATGAAATTTCACACTCTCAGCAACCTATTAAGCCCAATTGCTTGTAACTCACTAAAAGGCCCCTTCCAGAATGACACCCAGTTGTGATGGTAGGACACCAGGAAACAGAGACTCCAGCTCTCCCCTGGGGAATTTGTTCCAGTGGCTAGTCTCCCTCGCTGTCAAAAATGGGTGCCTTGCCTCTTATTTGAATTGCTCTGGCTGCAGCTGACAGCTATTGGTTCTTGTTGTGCCTTTCTTGGCTAGATCGAATTAGGCCTGCTCCATGAAATCCGATCTCCTTGTCCTGCTGGGATCCCCCCAGCCAGAGAACCCAGTAGGGGCCTCCTAGCTGTTTGTCTGCCGGGCTGGGGACAGGACTTCCTCTCCGTGGGGATATCAGATGCACCTGCAGAGGCAATGCAGAAGTGAGTGCGCTGCATCAGCCTGGTGTTGGACTCAGGGCTTTGGCCTTGGCAGCTTCTGCTCCAGTCACGTCTCTGGGCAGCGGCAGCTCCAGGCACCAGCACTCCAAGCGTGTGCCTGGGGCAGCAAGCCACGGGGGGTGCCCTGCCGGTCCCCGAGAGGGCGGCAGTCAGGCAGCCTTCGGCAGCATGCCTGCGGGAGGTCCGCCAGTCCCGCAGCTTCGGCGGTAATTCGGCATGCCGCCGAATCCGCGGGACCGGGGACCTCCCGCAGGCATGCTGCTGAAGGCCACCTGACTGCCGTGCTTGGGGCAGCAAAAAAGCTAGAGCCGCCCCTGGCTAACAGAGACTTTCCTTTATTTCAAATTGTTGGGAGCCTGCGCTTTTAGGGCCAGGAGTCTTTGAGCTCTCCTTTCACTGCCACCTTGAAGTTCTGAATGGCCAGGGTGTACACAGCACAGAGGCAACTGCAAACTCCCTACGTGACTACTGTTTTGTCATACTGTTGTTTCCATCTTACCAATCATAACATTTAAAACAAAGTTAACCATTTTAAAGCAGTTTTCTTAAGGCAAAAAAATCTTTACAGCATTGTATAAAATACTGAACCAAACCATGAAGTCCTTCCTTGTCCTTTTCTGTGGGAGAGTGTGTGTTTTCCTTTGTTTTTTAATAAGGAGTAAGGGTGCTTTGGTCCCCCAGTGTGTTTTAGTAAAACAAATGTGATTGTTCTATTGTCTTCCATGTCACAGAGGTGACTGAGATAGCATGAGCTAGAGGGCCATCCTTTAGCTCACACTTCCTGTGTGTCTGTTGTTGGAGCAAATTGAAAAACTATTGCTTAAAGATGACTCTTTGGGAGCCTTCAGAAATAAGACTTTGACAGTGTGGAGATTTTTATGACCACATAATTGGAATTTCCACCAGATTGTAAAAACTCTATTTGTAGAAAATTGGGTAAACTGATTTAAGGCCAAATTCCAGAGTTCATATGCCTTCCTTAGTCTCAAATCCCAGTGATGATAACTCAAGACCTCTCTTTCTATTACCTGCAAAGTATCCCTGTGTTTCTTTACTTATTGTTCCAATGGGCATTTGTTCCTTTTCACAAACTATATTTCAAACAGAGGAAATATGTTGAAAAGATGTTACTGATGTAGTTATTAAAGCAAATATAATCTACTGTGCCATGTGGTACTGGCTATAACATTGATTTGATGTTATGAAGATACCACAGTTAGCTTTGATTCTGATAATTTCTCGCAATGTAGCCAAGAGTCAACAAGCCACAGGTGTGATTGTAGGAGATATGATGACAATTTTGAATATGTAATCTTCCCCATCTCTTCTATTTCTCGCAGTGATGCTCTTAGAAGTTCAAATCCCTTTCAAACACAATAGTGAATCTATAATTTCTTCATGTTTTTCCTTCTGAAATCTTTTTGAAGTGGTTCTATACTCTGAAAAGTCATTATAATAGCATCATGGAGTTGTCTTTCAATGACTCCTAATCAAATCAGCCCAGTTTACAAGTATAATGATGTATTTTTCTAACTGGCAATTCAGAATCTGGACCTAGTCATGCTCCCTTAACTGTGTTGGCTTCACAGTACTCACAGGAGTAATGGATTCCAATATTTATTTTTGTCACCAATGTAATCAGATATGGCTCTGAACCCACACAGGAAGCAGATCTGTTGAATAAGTAGTTGCAGTTTCTACATAGTTGCATTACTGATGATGGTAATTCCTTCAGCCAAATTTTGCTCACCATCCTTCTATGGGGCCCAGCTGTGACCAGGGCCCTGTTGTTGTGCTAGGTGCTGTACAAACACACTCAGAAACAGTCCCAGCCCCACAGAGTTTACAGTTTTAAGTAGGCAAGATAGACATAGGATAGAAAAGGATAATCATACCATTAATATATGGGGAAATGAGACATAGATATTAAGTGAGTGACCCATGGACACATGAGGATAATAGCAGAGTTGGGAATCAAACCATGGGTTTCCTGAGTTTTAGTTCAGTCCCTTAACCACCAGGATGCCCTTCCTCTTGAACAGTATTGAAGTGGTTCTATTAATTGCAAATCAGACTAGTCATGGAGTAAAGTGGGCAGGATTTGGCCCTTCAGTAAATGTATTGCTCATGAAAGTTTCCTGAATCCACTTAACCCATCTCCAGAACAATATAGATCAGTCTCCGTGCTGTCTTCACCCTGTCTTCTCAGACTTCCAGCATGGGTTCTAATTAGTGCCAGTTGTCATGGTGATTCTTTTGTGGATTGGAAAAGGGACTTAGGTCCACCAGCTTATTTTATACAGAGCATCACATTTTCTTCACACCTTCACATAATATGCAACTAACAAATATAACTCTGGTATGGGCCAGTGGCAAATTACCCTTATGGTGTAAGAGAGATATAGGCAGAAGATTTTGATTTCCAGGGGTGTAATTCTTTACCTGGGATTCTCTTGCAGCAATGTGCTGCCCCTTAGCACAGACTGCATCTTGGCACATTCTAGTCTAAAATGAGTTATTTCTTTACCTAGAATTTTACAGGCCATTAGAAGCTGTGATAGCTAGGGACAAAACGTTAACTGGGGAGGCAAATAACCTGTGACCTTTTAACAAGGAAGATCCCCTCTATCTCAACTAGCTGCCTTTTGGGCAGTTTATACAGTGCCTAGTTGTGACAGTCCGTAATCCCTATGTTCACCCCTTTTAGGGATAACGGTGAAACTTTTACAAAGCATGCACTGTGAGGTATCCTTTGAAAACTTATGAGTTGCTGATCATTACTGTTCGGGTAAAATATGTGTGGAAACATTGTATGTAAAGTTATAAGATTCCACTGTATAACATTACTGAGATCTGTTCCACCATGTTCTGGAAGGCAGTCACAAACCAGTTCCCCAGAGACAAGAAGCTAGCCAATGCTTCAGCCTGGTGTCAGTGAGATCAAATGGACCATCACGTGATTAAGTGACCATTCTTCTGCAGGAGAGAGGGTGTGGGCAAAGAATCTACATTTTGACAAAGAAGCAGCTTGAGATTCCTGTCCACACAGACTTTCTGTCTCCTGAACATCTTTAATGCCCCAAATGCTCCCTTTCTCTCTACCAACATCAGCAACACCTGAAGAACAAAGGAGCAACACTGCACTGGGGGAGATCCTGACTGAAAGATTCAGCCAATAAGACTGTTGGAACCTGTGGTGAGAGAGACCTTTGCTTTGAATTCACTTAGCTTATTAAGCTAGGTATTGGTTGCATTTTACCTTTTATTTCTTTGTAACCAATTCTGACTTTTATGTCTTATTACTTGTAACCACTTAAAATCTATCTTTCTGTAGTTAATACATTTCTTTTATTGCTTTAGCTAAACCAGTGTGTTTGGATTGAAGTGTTTGGGGAAACTTCATGTAGGATAGCGGGATTTCTGCAGTCATTTTCTATTAACGAAAAGACGGACCTCATATGAGCTTGTATTGTCCAGGAGGGTGCTGCACAGCACAAAACTCACATTTCTGTGGGACAGTCTGGGACGGGGAGTTTGCTGGTGGTGTCCTGTAGTGTAATTCATGAGTGGCTGGCTATAGCACTCATACAGCGAAACTGGGAGTAATTTACATGCTGGAGGCTGTGTGTGAGCAGACCAGGAGTGGTCACTCTCATGGCGAAGCAGTGTAAAAGGCATCCCAGGTTGTAGAATTGAGGGAACACAGCTGTCCATCAGTCCAGATTGTACCCGGGTAATATCACACTAGCACATAAGGTCTATTTTCGGCTGGCTCCTAGGCACTTCCATAATAAATGGCAGTGCATGTACTTCCAATGCTCAGTTGCAGGCAAGATTAATCTACTTTAGTTGATTTCAGTTTCTTCAATGGTGGTAAGACACACATTTCTCTATTTGTTCCTATAGAATCTTCCAGTTTGGTAACCATCAAGTAAAACTGCAAATCCAACTTTGATAATTTATTAGTTCTTCAGTCAGATATTTTAGCACTGTATGTGTAGCAGAACATATAGATTAAAAAACAGCTTGAGCTATCATTGGGAATTTTATAATCTCTTTTACTACCTTTTGAGTATGGGAAAAAATTCAGCCACCTCTTAATGAGTTCATTTAGAGTAACTTGAAAACACATTCTCTTTCACTACTACTGTTGATGTAATCTGTTCATTTTAACACTGTCAGTAGCATATCCCACAGAATGATACAACTTCCAAGTGCAGATAATTATTACATTATGCCTAGTTTGAACTGGAGTTAACTGCAACATATTAGGTAAATGTAAGTATTAATAAAACCAACCTATTATTGTGTTTCAAGGAAGAATGAAGTCATAGATTTACCTCCTTGCTTAAAAAAGGAAGGACAGTGTTGTGATTAAGGCAGTGGACTGGAGTACAGGAGACCTTAGTTTAATTCCCAGTAGTGCCACAGATTTTTCATAGGACTCTGAGCAACTCACATAACGTACCTTGTGACGGAGTTCCCACTCTGTAAAGTGGAGATGGCATTTTGTTTCTCCCATTCTTTGACTGTCTTCTGTATTTAGATTGTAAGGTTTCTGGGACAGGGATGGTCTCTCTTTAAGTGTTCTGTATAGTGCCAAGCACAATAGGTTTGTGTTCTTGGTTGGGGTCTCCAAGAACTACTGTAATACAGATAATACATTCGTCTAGTTTATAGCAAGTCAGTGTGTAAAATCATCATATCCAATCCATACACTTTCTTTGACTATATGGCAGTAAATATGTAAAAATTAAGTTGCAATATAAAGAGGGATCAGAATTGTAATCTTTATCATTGGTGAGAGCTAAAAAAAATTGCTCAAGTTTGTGAACTAATTTATGTTGTGGATGTCATTTTACAAAAATTCTGTTTAGATTTCTGATATTCTTAAATTGTATTTATTTTAATACATGCTACTGTGTTTGTTTTATCAATTTGAGATTATACCTAAACTTGTCATTTTAGTTGAGTTTCTCTTTTCATTTTAAACTGCGATGTTTCTCTTTAAGAGAACACTTTGCATCATGTTGTCATGACAACAGAAGATGCTCCTAAATTGAAATACTGACATTTCCCCCAGTGTTTATTATTAATGATGCAGCCATCACTCACTCCTCCCTCACCTTTGTCACTTCTGAGGGTCTCTGCTTTAAAATGTAAATCTGCCATAAAGAGAGACAGGCTCAGGATTTTCAGGCCAGAAAAGGTTGATTGCCATAGTTCTCGTTTTCTGTGTTTGAGTCTGCATAAGTGGGTGATCATTTAAAGCTCAGGAATACTATTACACCAACTTCTGTGACACATAATTCAAGAGCTACAAAAATACAAAGGCATTTTCTGAATCACTGAGACACAGTCTAGATGCCTTTTAACCAAATGTTTCTGCTGGAATTCATCTTTGAGCAGTTTTGGACCATTGCCAAATTATGCTAGAAGTAAGGGGAGTTGGGGAAAATAAATGCTTCTCATGAGCCTGAAAATGTAGGAGACTGAAAACATTCTATAAACATAAGTAAATTCTATTTTGCTTTACGCTCGTTTTGAGTCACGACTGAGCCAGTGACTAACAGTGTGCTCAAGTGAGACCATTTCATTCAAATACATTCATGGAGTTGTAGAGTTTAAGGCCAGAAAGGACCACCAGATCATCTAAGCTGACCTCCTATATATCACAGAAACATGAACTGATGACGGAAAACAAAGGATAATATAACATAATGAATTCTTCCAAGACTGTGATGAGGCTAGATATCACAAGACTTCCTATCAACCTCCACTGAAGCTGCCAAATCCTGTCCCAGGGAGCTATCCAAGGTGGTGAACTGTTTCATCAATCCTGAGTGCCTGTAACAGACCTGAGCTCCAAGAGCTGTGAAGAACTGAAAAGCACATTTGTGAAGCATCTCAAGCAGCATGGATATGCTCTGTTTGCACCCACCTACAGTCTACGTGCATTCCCAGAGCTCAGTACATCCACTCATCAGGAAGTTCTGGATGCCCTAAAGGAGCGTTGGCCCAAGACTTGTGATTCTGACTCTCATGCCCTTCATGGCTTGTGAAAGAGAGTCAAGAACAAATTATATTGCTCCTGACTGAACTATCCAGTGCCTCATTCAGAAAAGTAATCTTCCCTTCCTCCTTCAAACATGGAATAGTTCAACTGACACTGAAGAAACCCACCCTGGATACATCAACCGTAGCTGAACTCAGAACACCTTGGTTCTATTCCCAGACTGCCACTGGTCTGCTGGGTGACCTTGGGCAAGTTACTTCACCTCTCTGTACCTCTGTACCTCCATTTCCCCATCTGTAAAATAACAACGATGACACTTACCTCCCTCTGTAAAGTGATTTGAGAGCTACTGGTGAAAAGCTCTATATAAGAGCTAGGCGGTGGTGGTGGTATTATTATTAATTATTATTATTATTACTACTACTGCCTAATGTCAACCCTTCCAATCCTGAGCAAGCTCATAGAGAAGCTAGCCAAATGTCATCTAATGGAAGCTAATATTCTAGACTCAGCACAACCTGGAATCAGGCCAGGACATGGAACTGAAATTGGTTTAGAGATTGCATGCTGATTAGTTCTAATTATATCCTAGAGGAATTCTTAGGTGAGAGTCTCCTGGTTTATGGCAAGGATTTTATTCAAACTTTTCCTGGCCTTTATTGCTCTATAATATTCTGAAAGGTTTTTTTGTTTGCCTTAAACCACCAGCATCAAATAAATCAATTACTTTAATTCAGACAACAACATGTCTGTAGCTAAGGATAAAGAAGTAAATCAGTGGAATGCTTTAGAACTTAAACATTTTTGACATTTAAACATTCTTTTGAGTTTATGAAGAGATGTTTGTGGATGAGGGCTGACTCTAGTTTCCTGGCTGTGTGAGGCTGCCTACTGAAGGTGGTACTGAGAAAAGGGGAAGAAATGACTAATGACGAAACACGTGCTTCTAGGATATGAATTGCTATACTCTACATAAAAAAATAGACACCAATACTGAAAACATGGCCTTTACTCTTCCATGGCCCTACATAAACTCTTGGGGATAGATTACCTCTGTGGACTGAATATGGTGATGCATATAAATCTAGACTGGCTAAAGCACGAATAAAATCCCCAATACAGCAAACTTTGTTAAGACAGAGACTCACGTTTATGTGTCTATGAGAATAGTTGTTATAATAATGCTAAATGAAGAGTTTTGGAAGGGAAATAAAAACTATGCTTCCAGGCTTAAGCCAGTCTCTAACTATTAGAGATCAGAATAGAGCCTTCTTGCAGGGGTTGGAGGGTGGGTAATCCCACATCTGTCTACTGTGGGGTTGCATCTTCCTCAGATCTATCATGTTCTGGCCATTGACAATGACAGGCTACTGGACTAGATGGACCATGGGTCCCCCACAAAACTTCTAACAACTGAATATGATACAGCGAGATGTAAAACAGGCTTGCTTATTTAAAGATTAATGTCACTGGCAGGACATGAAATGTCAGTATGTCATAATATCTCCTGCCTTCTTTCTCACCCAGGAGCCAATTCTGCCCTAACACAAGTGAGTCCCAGTCTCAATGGCTTCAGTAGATGATGTGCCTACTTACGTTGGGTCTGCATTTTGTCCTATTTGTTCAGTCACAGGAACACCTGTATGAAGCTATTGGTTTCTCCTTGAGGTGTTTTGTGCAGTAAAATCAGATAAACTCATGGCAAATAAACCCTAAAAATGTTCCCAATATATTATAACCTGATGAAAAACTTTGAATCACCTGCTTTAGCTATAGCCAGATTTCCTGTTAAATCAAGACTGCATTCAGGCCTCACACATATCTTCAGTCTTGAGCTGACAATATATCAACAATATGTCTATAAAGAGGACTTTTCTAAAACCAAGTTTTATATTCCTTTCTCTCTGATTCTGATCATTAGTTTGCTTACGACGGGTGATTCCCTTTGAAAATCTTCAGTGACAAGCATTTAGCTAAGGTGCTTATGCCAAGATTCAAGCTGTTAAAAGTCAGTGTCAATCAACTAAAGGTGAGTCTGCTACTTCTACTTATCTCCCTTTAAAATTTATTTCTTCAGGACCATCACTCCTTCCCTGGAGTTTATTCCACCACACTTCTTCCAAATGGAGGAAGATGTATGTGTAATACTGTTTGGCGCATCTTAAATTCTTCCTTCAATGCATTTTTGAGGGCTGCAGAACCATTTAAGATTCTCTGTTAAGGTTCCAGTTCAGATGTTCTTTTTGACAGTTTTTAAATTAAATCCAAATTCCCCAGAATGCTGAAACATGATTGATCTGTCGGGATGGGCAGTCCTACTGCTGGTGTGGGCATGCTGTGGGATTCTGCAAATTAAGTGGACCCATTTTTTTTTAATCTTCTCTCTCTAAATTCTGAGAAGTTTGTCCTATTTATTGAAGCCCTTTAACAGTTTTCCTTAGACAAAACTTTTGCTTCTCAATCAGATTTCAAGTTTTCTCAGGTGAAATGGATTTACATGAGGCCTTTTCAGTGTCACTCTGTTGCAATAATTAAATCAACTTTATTTTTACTGTCTCGTGCTGGCTCTCTCTCTCTCACACATAATTGCTCACCATTTTTGTTTTCATTTTTTTCTCTCAAAAAAAATCCCTGAGTCGTATTGTAAATAAAGTGATGAAAGGTCTTTTAACACAATATTGAAACAGATTATAGAACAAGCCTCAGAAAAACCATTGATTTTAAACCATATTCTTCCTTTCACTTTAATATGAATAGTCAATCACACTATCTAGATGCTTATACGTAGTATTTGTAAATAAGATGACAGAATGTCAGCTTGGTCACTTCCAGTATATAATTACTGTAACAAAAAAAATCTTACACTCAGTTCATCTAGCATGCTGGAAGGACTGGGGAAGAATGGGAAATCTAAAATCTTGCTTCAGTCAGATTTTCCTTGGCAAATAGGTGAAGTTAAATGGCTCAATACTAACTTATTTAAGAGAGTATTAGCAAATATAATGTTATTCATTTACCCAAACACTGGAAAGCATGTTGGGGCCTATTTTGGATCTCTCACAAGTTTTATAGCAGTGTAAATCCATTGACTTCAATTCTGACTCCTCATTTATCCTGGCATCAGTGAGAGGAGAATCAGGCCAAAATGCACTACATGGTGTGATACAGCATGGCCAGAGGGCAGCAGGAGAGGGTTAGAAGGGAGCCTTATTTCCTGTAGAGGGAAAAAAGTTTGCTATAGATTAATTAGAGCACCTGAAGCCAATTAGAGCACCTGAAGTCTGTCACCTGATAAAAAACCCCTGCTCCAATCAGATAGGGAAAGGAGTTGGAGCAGAGAGGATTGGTGTTGGAGCAGAGAGAGAACAGTTTGAAGGAGTAGAAACAGTGGATTGGTGTTGGAGCAGAGAGCAGTTTGGAGGGAAGTTTGGAGAAGTGCTGCGGTGGGCTAAGAAGACCAAGACCCTAGGTAAAGGGACACCTGGCTTATGCAGAGGGAGGGCAGGAAGCCCTCACAAGCTGAAGGGCAGGAGAGAGAAGTAGCCCAGGGGAAGGAACTGCTAGTTCAAGTGGTTTACTGCTATCCTTAGGGCCCTGGGCTGGGACCTGGAGTAGAGGGCGGACCTGGGTCCCTCCCTCTCCACTCCCCTCCTCTAGGACACTAGTGGGGCAGTTAATATCCCAGTTCAGGGGCAAGAAATGGGGCCCTGAATACCCCCCTCCCCAAGAAGAGAGAGCGCAAGACCCATCATAGTAGTGCTGGCGATTTGCCACAATGGTCATAGTGTATTTCAGCAACAAATTTAGTTGGCTGTATTGTGTAAGTCCGAAAATAGCATTTATGGGAAATTTATATAACTATGGTTGGATGAATCAGGTTTAAAAAAAAATCCTTTCTTCTCCCCGCCCCACCATCACCACCAACAATCTATATTCAGTTCTGAAATCCAACTCACAAAATCAACTCTTTAAATGTTCTCAAATGTTCACATAATTTGTTGTGACTTGTGGTTTATGCTGGTGCCTAAAACACGTAGGGTCTTGTGTTAGCCTGGGTTTTCAGGACCAAAGCAGTGGTAACTTTATTGTTTCTCTCCAGGCGGTGTCAGGAATAAATCAATGGGGACACAGTTCCTCCATCTGAGATATGATTGATATAAACCAGAGTGCGTTTACCTAAAACTACTTTTTATTAGCTCTTAAGCGTGCGCACACACACACACACACACACACACATGCTGTTGCAGTAGGTTTCAGAGTATCCCAAAACATTGATATTTATCTAAAGTTAAGAGATGGTTTTGAGGAATCAGCAGCCAGGCTCCTTCCATCTAGCTACTGGAGAACTTAAATGTCAGGCCCTTGCCAAAAGAAAAACTTCTTTGGACTGCTCCCAAGCACACTTTCTAAATAAACGTTCTATACATTTTTTCCAAACAAAGCACATAACTCATAATAGCCCCTAATAGGCTAGCAATTTCCCTAGCAACAGCCAATAACAATTCATTATGCACCATATCAGCAAAGCATTTCTAGTCATAACAACAATAAAACATACATGTCAGAGGCACCTAAAACCAAGGCTGTCCAAATATTCCTTCTATTTTAATGGAACCTTAACTTCCTGTCCCATTCTCCTCCCATTCTGATAGCAAAACTGCAGCCATGCAGTTGCATGGCCTTGACTCTCAGGGTCCCACAACTTTCCCTAGCTATGTGATGTTTGGGTTTCAGCTGGCAATGGTTGAACATACGAAATGGCTGACTGCAGAATGGTCAAATTCTGGGGCACATGCAGGAATGTCAGATTCAGGGACTGCATTTGCTCCAATGCCTGTGGAGTTCAGTGGAAAGACTCCTGTACTTCAGTGGGTATTGGATAGGCCACAAGTGCAGCAAGCAGGCTACATATTTCCATCATCATCAATATATGCGAAGCAAAAAGCCTGGCCTTATGAAATGTTCAGCATAGTTTTGCAGATGAAGGTTACCAGTGTGTGAATAAGCATCCAAACCAAAGCCAAACTCCAAAGCCTTTGAAGCTTGCCCATCATCAATTGTAATTGAGTTCACCACTAGTTAGAAATAATAGGTAATGCTACGCTTTAGTAAAAGAACATTGTTGAAATTTAAATTGCCTCTACACCCACTTGAATGTAGTGGGCTTGGAATTTGAAAGATGCACAAAGAAAAGGAATTCATAGAACTTTTCCATAAACATGATTTTTAATGCGTGAGTTAATGCCTCGTTTGTGATAAGAAGTATATTTTATTATTTTGTGAATTAGGATATGTTAGGAAACTGATCTTTCAGGGGAGAGTCATACATGCCCAAGGAAAGGCATAAAGACTTAGGGAAAAGATAAAAAAGAACCCGAAGGAAGAAAGCTGGCATCTGAATCACCTCAGGGTTTTACAGAAAATGATAATCTTGGGTGATCATAATATGTTTATGAAGCCTGCTTTAAGCCTGCAGAGCAAATGTAGGCCAAAATAGAAAGAGCAAAAACACTCACTTTGTTCCTAGATTAAACTAATGCACAAATTGAAGATGCTAATTCCCTTTTACATTTGGTTTGCTGTTGATTGATCTTTTTATTAATAATAAGCAAAATTTAAAAATGTCACAATCATTCTGACTTCATTTAAATTCACTAAACACATTTTTTTTAAAAGCTGTAATATTGTTAGGTTTTTTAAAATGTGCTTTTACATGAAATGTAATTTAAAGATTGCTGCCCTTCCAGAAGACATCTGATGAGACTAGAATATTTTTGTCTCACTTGAGGCCTTCTTTGTGCCTGCGTGTAAATTTGCTTTGTAATAGTAAATGTCTGAGATGTTGAAAACAAAATAGCAACATAGTGTGATTGCCATTTAATCAAAGTATACAGGAATCAACCTGACTTCCCATACTTGTACATCTTGTCAAATCAGAAACCATTATGGGACTCAGGTGAGCTTTTATGTACTATGTCCAGCAGAATCATTTAGTGAGATGTGATTTTTTTTTCACTGTTTCAAAAACTAGTATTTTCTGACAGTAAATATTAGTTATCAAAACTAGACAATCAAAATTTCCTCCACCTGACAGAACTGATGAGTGAATCAGATATTGGGTATTTCATCTGTTTGGAGCTTCCACTCCGCCTATCTTTTTTAAGTCAGTTCTGCAATTCTGTATAATGCTTAGTGGCCCACTCCCTTTTTCTGGTTGTCCATGGCATATTCTGTACACATGCATCAGTTCTGACTGCTCATGCTCTGCTAATAGACTGCTCATTTAGTTCTACCAAACCCTGTTGGAAGTGTCCAGGGAAAACCCAGCAGAAAATAGGAAGCAGAGCATACTGGAACATAAGTACAAGCGTACATGACTCCAGAAGAACTAGGGAAATTCAAATTACCCAGTATGTTAGCCAAAATGGACTTGGAAAATGGAAGAGACACAACCCTTCGAGAAAGGCCTAGAAGTGCTGTTCTTGAGTCTAAACCAAAGTAACTTAGTCAAATATCTGTCTCTTAGGAACTGATCCTGCAGACCCAGATTGCATAAGCAGTCCTGTTTGGAGTACAGATGCTCCTTTGCTTCTCCATTTTTGCTCAGTAGTCTCGCAACCAACTACTTCTGGATCACACAGCACTGAAGTCAAAGGAACTATTCATGTGAGATCAGGCCCTTAGGGATTTGTAGGGCACATTCAGTTGAACATTCAGATCTCCAAATACCACAGTCTGGGTTCTCCAAGCCACTAAGGCCACTTTATGCTGGTTAAGCAGCATACAAGAGACTTAAAACGTAAGTAAGGGAACGTAAGTGTGTCTAACCTGACTACACCAATCACTCCTCTCACCCTGGTTTAGGTGGGGGGGAGAGGGGCATGTGGTACAGCAGAACTCCAGTACACCTGATCCTCCACTTTTGTAACATCCTTTATGGACTGTATGCCAATGACAGAAGTTAGAACATGTTCCCTTGTGTTCTAACTTCCATGGGGACCTAGCAGCTGAGGATCAGGGAGCCACAATCCCCCATCATATGTCAGAGCATAACTCAGATGGAGTGGAGAATCTGGGCCATTGACTACCCTGTATCTCCAGACTGCCTTGGTGTTTGCTTTGCCTCATCCAAGTCTTTATGCTGTGATTGTAACTCTTGTAAAGTACTGTCTCTAGGAAGTGAGAGTTCTGGGGACAAAGTTACAGTGAAGAGAAGCTTTACTGGCATTACAACATCTGTCTCTGAATTACTGATTTTAGTGGGGGTGATATTTTTGGAATTTAGCTTGAAGTGACTGCAAGTCCTTCATGAATACAGTACAGTATTCAAGTCGTAATTATGATATTCATAATGATAACCAGACATCTTTTAGAATATTTGTTAAATCAGGGAGTAAAGGTGATCTGTTTACTTGGTTATTTTTACTAGGACACTTTTTTCATAGCACATGGGGTGACTTTCATTGAATTGCTAGGCTATGCAGAGTGGGACATTGGCTACATCATTTTTGGTTTTCTGATTGGTGCCCTCTGTGCTGTGTCTGAGAATAAGTACTAATCCTGTCTGGCTTACCTTTATCTTTAAAAAAATATGGTCCACTTATCTCAACTGCCACTTATGGATGGTTTCAACTGATTGGCTAGCTGACAAGGAAATTTGTTGGCAATATGTTCCATCTGCTTTATGTTCTGCATGATCCAGTAGCAGTTGGTATTAAGACTACCAAGGCGCTGTTCCAGTTTTGAATAGTGTTTAGTTTGTAGAGCATTATGGGGGGGGGGAGAAGCGACACAAGGGAGCAGCATACTTTCTCTTGCCCTCTGTACTTGCTATTGTATGGGGAAACAATGGTACATTAACACATCAAGGAAAGATTATCTTAAGGAATCTCACTTTTATATCACTATTGCATACCACTTGCAGTTTTCTAGATGACTATTTAAGAATTTCTTTATTGAGAGTATCCAACAATACTGCATGTTTTAAAAAAATCCTATGCAATGTAGTTCTCCTGTGCAAATGAATCTCCAGTACAATAAATGAAGAGGAATTTAGTTAATTTCTAAAGTAGTTTCCTTTGTATTTTAAATATTGTCCTGTTTAATCCACCTGAATCACCTTGGATCTGAACGTGGGCTTGGACCGGAGATCACAGCTTGAAACAGTCTGTCTAATGAACTGAAATGGAACTTCCTAAACTTTGGGGTATTTGGTTCCAGATCTGGGGTTTTGGTTCTGTACCAACTCTCTTCTTAATATTTATTAAGTCCTCTCTTGTTTTTCGAGGAAGTACCGTGTAAGGGAATTTGTTAGTCCTGAAACTTGCATTGTTATCAACCATGGAGACTGAAATCCTCTATGTATCCAGAGGACAAATATTATATCACCAGCAGTTCAATCTTCCCTACAATATCCCCTGGTTCTTTGCTTCTCTGCTGAGGCTTCCAACCAAAGTGTGGTCAAATTTCATTGTAACGGTGGTTATTGATACTGTCAAGGCTGCTTCCCCACTCTGAACTTTAGAGTACAAATGTGGGGGCCTGCATGAAAACTTCTAAGCTTAACTATCAGCTTAGATCTGGTCCGCTGCCACCACTCCCAAATGTGCTAATTCCCTTCCCCGGGTTGCCTTGAGAGACTCTTCACCAGTTCCCTGGTGAATACAGATCCAAACCCCTTGGATCTTAAAACAAGGAGAAATTAACCAGCCCCCCTCCTACCTCCCACCAGCTCCTGGTGGATCAAGATCCAACCCCCTTGGATCTAAAAACAAGGAAAAATCAATCAGGTTCTTAAAAAGAAGGCTTTTAATTAAAGAAAAAGGTAAAAATCATTTCTGTAAAATCAGGATGGAAACTAACTTTACAGGGTAATCAAACTTAAAGAGCTCAGAGGAATCACCTCTAGCCTTAGGTTCAAAGTTACAGCAAACCGAGATAAACACTCTAGTAAAAGGTACATTTACAAGTTGAGAAAACAAAGATAAAAACTAACATGCCTTGCCTGACTGTTTACTTACAAGCTGGAAATATGTGAGACTTTTCAGAAAGATTTGGAGAGCCTGGATTGATGTCTGGTCCCTCTCAGTCCCAAGAGCGAACAACCCCCCCAAAAAAGAGCACAAACAAAAGCCTTCCCCCCCACCAAGATTTGAAAGTATCTTGTCTCTTTATTGGTCCTTTGGGTCAGGTGTCAGCCAGGTTACCTGAGCTTCTTAACCCTTTACAGGTAAAAGGATTTTGGAGTCTCTGGCCAGGAGGGATTTTATAGTACTGTACACAGGAGGGCTGTTACCCTTCCCTTTATAGTTATGACAGATACATATAAATCTGACTCCTAGAAACTGAACTGAAACCATAAAATCATTTCACCTAGGCCATCAAGCAGTAGTAACTTTGAATTGCTGCTGACTTAGGAGAGGTTTGAACTGATGTCCCATTCCGCATGTGAAAAACTATCTCTTATTCCCTATCCTTTGAGTCATCCAGTCATTCAAAATACTAACATTCCAAGTGTTTGCATAGTATTGCTCTTATTTAGTTTTCTCTCTATGCTGTCCTCTGTCTGCATTTAGTGTCACTGCTATTGTATCTGTCTTCCTCTGGCCATTGAGCTATTTGACTGGCTGCTAAACTAGAAAGCCCAATGGACCAAATTTTCAGTGTATGCACCTTTCTGATATCTGGTGAGAAGTCACCTGCCTCACGGAGTCCGTGTAATCCAACACACGCTTTCCAGAAGAATTCACACCTGCTAATAGGGTACAGAGTTTTAGGCAAACACTGGTAGCCTGTTACATTCCACAATTGGTTATATATCAGACCTTGGATAACAAGGTTTATTATAAAAGATTTTAATGAAAGTATTCTAGGACTTCAGAATATTCATTTACATTCCGGTCAGTTTAACTGAATAAAACTGGAATGCTTTCCCTCACAGAGCTGTGTTGCTGACTCCTTCTGATGGGCTCAATCCAGCAAAGGCACACAGCCCTTGGCCATAGATATTAGTAACTTTCAGTATAGGCCCAAGTGCTAAAGCCCTTACTCAGGACTTACTCCCATTTCCCACTGAAGACCATGGCAATTTGCTTGAATCTTGAAACTGAAAAAAATAAGGAACTTGGGGTCTGGTCCTGAGTGACTTTTAGTGAATCTCACTATTCCAACACTAGAACTGCGCACAACCTGAATTTAACTTAAATTCTGCAAGACAAACACACCACCTTTGAAAGACGGTTCATGTAAAGTATTAAAAAATGGGAAAGATAAAAATACCAAGTGTGACTGGATGGCTAATAGATTACAGAGTCTTTCACTTGCAGTTCCTTCTTTGGGTCAAATCAGGCCCAGGTCAACAATGACCAAAAGTAGCTGTCATCTGACAGCTATTTTATGGTGTATGTGAAATGAGTTGGTCATTTCTGGCCAGTTTCTATTTCAGAAATGTCTATATCACAAAAATCTTTATCAAAATAAGCCTGCTTTTGTGGAATGTAGGCAGAAAAGCCAAGGATTGAATGGACAAAAGACTGAACTACCCTTTCACCCCTAAAGTTGGTCCTTCCAGCTCAGGGTTGAGCCAGGTTGCTTGCACAGCACTGGGGAGTTTGCACTGCTATATATGCAGGAAAATGGGCCTTCGGTCTCTAATGCAGTCAGTCCTGCATCTTTCACCAGCATTAAATTGAAGGGATTTTTTTTAAAGGGAAGTATAGGGAATGTGTGTACCAATGCAGAAATAACAAGGGTCTGCCTTTTTCATTCTAAACAATTATATTTGGGAATTTAAAACTTATCCATAAATGTGCTCTGTAAAGGTCTGGCTGAAACCAAACCTCTCTGCATCAGTGACTGTCTTTTTGATCTCTGTTGGTACAGCACCAAGCACACTGGGGTCCCAGTCCATGTCTAGGGCACCTCGGTGCTACTGCAGTACAAATAATATCAATGATTTTGGAGCCATCAAAGGAGACTAACTCAACAATTACCACACATCACCCAAACCTCTGGTTAAGTACTGTTTGGTTTGTACTGACCATGGGGCTGTGGTAGCTCAACACACACAACCCTTTAGGACCCATGTATATTGTATTTAGGGCATGCCAAGGAATCCAGCATACCTATCTGGAAACAGACAAATGGTACCATAAACAGCAACTTATATTAGGATTCTTATATATTTGTACTTATAATAGGATATCTCCATATATTATTATTTATATATTGTCTCCTAGAACTGGAAGGGACCCCAAAAGGTCATCGAGTCCAGTCCCCTGCCTTCACTAGCAGGACCAAGTACTGATTTTGCCCTAGATCTTGAAGTGGCCCCCTCAAGGATTGAACTCTCAACTGTGGGTTTAAGCAGGCCAATGCTCAAACCACTGAGCTATCCCTCCCCTGACAAAATGCCCTTCCTGTAAACCCTCCTTCCAGGCCAACTGTATTCCCATATCCTTCTCCCCTTTAACCCTTAAGAATTTTATGGAAATCAGAAATAATAGGCCAAAACTGCATATACCACAACTCGTTTTCAAGACTTTTTGTATAGGCCACATGGAAATGGTTGGCTCGCTTAAAATGCAAAACTGCCAAGGAGATGTAATATACAAGCTAGCTGATGAAAAGCCATAATATCTGATTTCCTTAGTAGATCAGAGGAAACATAACAGTTGTTTATCACCTAGGTTAATGCATAGCCTTAGTAATGCCTAATGGGAAGGCTGGGTGTTCCTGTATGGGAACAATGGGTAAGGGAAGAAGAGCCAGTCTCTTATGAGTGAATTTCCAAGCCTAATTAAGGCCAGGCAATAAAGGGTTTAATCCTAATATCTGTTGGTAAGCTTTTCCATCCACTAGAACAATGTCATCAGAACCCTCTTTCTCTTGAATTATGCCCTTTTTCATTGACAGATACATGCCTAGTGCCCTCTGTGAATATTCATGTCTGTCTGTCTATTCCATCATTCCTTTCTATCCTATCTACTTGTCTGTTTGTATGAGTTGGTATATTTTTAACTTTCTAGCTGTGTGGGTGCATGTGATTGGAAGCCTGCCAACATCTGTTGTTTCTGAATTCTTGTTTTCAATCATCTTGGAAATAAGGTAGCATTGTAGAGATATGCTAAGCAGAGATGAAATAGGATTTCAGCCTCCATACCTGGTATGTGTGGCAGTAACTAATCACTTAAATGTAAAATGTGCAGATAAAGCTCAGTACAAAATGGAACAGAATAGAACAATTCAATTTGCTTCCTTAAATCTCAGCCATGAAGCCTTCAGATTGGACAGCGATGTACTTGAAAGCAAATAATATAGACATTTTGTAAAGACAAATGAGGTACAATTACCCCTCCTCTTTGCTTCTATGCAAGTGGTATGATGGTTGTAAATATAGACCCTTTGTGTATTTACCTCCTTTCATCTGGCCTGGCAGAAGGGTGACATCATCAGGATGGCCAATTGTGTTGGTCTTCAACTGAGGTAACACACATTGTTACACAGCGTATATTTCATAGGCCGGCCCCCTGCAGCAAAACAAATGTGCCTGCCTCAGTTTTCCATTTCTATGACCAGTACAAAGGAACTCTTAGAGTCTGATATGAAGTCCACCTCTGGGCATAATTTATTCACATGCACCTGTGCAGTACTTCCCCCAAAACCTTGAAGTAAAACCATTTTCAAATTTCAAATCTACTGCAGGATTTTTTCCCATCTCCAGAGATATCACCAGCAAGTCACCCACCCAAGAGTCAATAGCAGCAGTATGTTCTCAGTTCCTTTGGCCCCTGATCCTGGGCCCCACTCTCCAGACCTCCCTGCCTGAGCGTGACCTATCTTCCCATAACCCTTCCTTCAGGTTTTCGCCTTGAGGGTCCAATTCATGCAATGTTCCACTCTTCCAGGCCTCCGTGCTTGGGAATCCTAAACCGGTCAGGGGATCCACCCTCCCACACAAACCTTCTTGCTTCTGCATTTGGCTTCTCCAGGTCAACCTGGATCTTCCCTTTTCCTGGGGGCCACTGCCTGAGCCTTCTGCTCACCAGGGGTCCCCAGCCTACATTAGTTCTCACCAATAGCTTTCCTCCAAGCTCCTCACCGGCAGCTCAGTTACTGCTCTGCTTCTGAACTCAGCTCCCACCCAAGCAACTCCTGCCAGCTCTTCCTTGCTGCTTCTCTCTCCTCTGGGTCTCAGGCAGTTCTTACCTGCCCCTTCCTGAATCTGTCAAGCTCTGCCTTGCCATGTCTCTAACCCACCAACTTCCTCTCCTTTAGGGCCCACATGATCTCTCTTAAGTCTAACGAGGGGGCTCAACTGACCAGTCACAGGTTCACTGGCCTCTTCGCCCTTAATGGGCGAATGCCACATTGTGATAGTAGGGGAAATAAATATTCAAAAATAAACAGACCCTGAAAAATGCACTGTCTATGGGTTAAATTGAGCACATTGTGAATAGATTTCCGTATGTGTTCATAGTACTGTACAAGCATAGTACCTCCCTATTAGAGTTCTCTGTCTAATTCAGACAATTATGGTACACAAGAAAACAATACAATACCCATCATACAACCATAAAAAGGGAAGAGCTGGAGTATGAGCTGGGTTAAAGGGTTGGGGTGGAAATATATTGTAAAATACAGGGATTACGCAAAATCCTGCCTAATAAATCTGGTTCTCTCTAATGAAAACGTCCACAGAAATAGCTGAAAGCACAGCTTACAATAATGTTACTGCAGGGTTTGTGGTCATAAACTACTGCAGTCTCTGTGTGTGCACGTTCTAATAGCTTCTTTGCAGGGAGGTAAAACAACTTTGCTACTAAAGGCAACAGAGAATATTAAATCTGTCTTCATAATGCAGTTCCTGGACACTGAGAGAACAAGGAACATGGACTATGGAGCTGAGTTCAAGGTTAATCCTGTTCTAATTCTTCCTCTGACTCTGGTTTGCTGCGTGGACTTTGGTGAATTCCTTGACGCTCTTACTTCCTTGCACTCTCTCTGTTTTTTGCATCTGTAAAGTAACAATAATACCTTGCTCTTTTTGTAAAGCCTTGTCTCCAGGGCCAGCAAAACAATAAAATCAAGCAATTGGGGCACTGAAATGTGAAGTAACTTGCCCACAGACTCCTAGCAACAGTCATTGCTCCTGATGTCCACTGCTGTGCCTTAGCCACAGACAGGATGATCATTTGTTCTCTGAAATGGGAATAATACTCACAGGGACATTATGAGGATTAATTGTGTGTGTACAGCACTCTGAAACTGACTGTGCATAAAAGCTCTAAGCATTTTCACTGATTTTTAACTTTCACCAAAAGTGTATGTTTTTAGCATATTTGTTTCATTTAAAGGCAGCTCTGCACCTTGTGCTGAATTTTTATGTAGGAAATGAAATCTTTGCAGCTCCCCTATCTTATTTCTAAACCACGCGTCCCTCTCCACTAGCTCTTGTCTTTATCTTCAGGGCATTAGTAATGTTTGTCCATAAAACGCAGAGTGTCTGATAGCAGAAAAGTTTCTTTTCTTTATAAGCTATAGAAAAGTATATTGAAGTTAATGTTTGATTTGGGAAATCTTATTTCTCTGCTCTGTATCATATTCTCCTCTGTGACCAGGCCTTAGATGCATTATACTATATTTAAAAAGTGAGGCCAGTGTTTAGAAGGATATTTCTTTGTTTGCTTTTAATCTTGGAGTCTTTTTGGTTTAAGTCAGTGGGGGTTTCTGCCTTTTTTATTATTATTATTTTTGAGTGTCTGGGTTTAAGCCATTCTGTTTCTCTTTCTGCAATCGAAATAGCTGAGCATTCCCGGGCCTTTGGGGATGTCCGTCAAGCCGGTAAATAACTGTAACAATAATAATCAGGCTGGGAAATATAACTACTACTAACAATGTTAAAAAATTATACTATATTTCGTTTCAGTAGGAAGCCAATGAAAGAACTAAGGGCCAAATCCTACAATCCTTTCTGAGGCTAGATACAAGTATTTTTTGTGCTGAATAATATTCCCATAGTATCCACTTCACTGCACTCTGAGGGTGGAGTCTTGGGGCTTGACTGTCTGTCATGTCCAGCCAACAGCTCTCATCTCCTTAAAATGTGCATCTCATATCTGAAGCTTGTTATACCACTTCCATTGCTCACTCAGGATAGGAGAGTTTGAGGGAAGGGAGGAGAAATTCTTCCAGTTAAAATAATAAGTAATAGTGGGCTTTAAAAATTATAATATTCATTTAACTGTCATATTTGTGAGATGTATGCAAAATGGTTTATTACATTTTTCCAAACACAAAGAGCAACCATATTCTGTCACATTGACTTTTATTTTAGATAATGGAACCAGTAAAACAAAGAACAAAAGTAAAGTGTCTATGGGGAATTGTGGTGCAAGTCTTCTGTTTGATGTATTGCCCTAGCTGTACCTCACAAAATGCACCTGCCTTTGCTGAGAACAGACTCCTGGAAATAAAAGGGCGATACACAGAAAACAAGCGAAGTTAGCCACCATTTGGGACACAGAGAATTCATTTTTATGGAGGCTGTATTCTTTCCATCAACAATTCTTATAAAGAGCTTCACTGCAATAGTTATTTTGGTCTTGCTGCTGTAGTATTGTACACACTGGGAAGTCTAAAGCCATGTTATTCTTGTCCAAAATGCTCTTTGTTCTTAAGGATGCTGGCCATGAAAACTCTCATGCTGCACAACTGATTTCCTGGGAAAGAATGAAAACAATGTTAATTATTTGAAGCAAGTTCCATTAAATCCAAGGACTTTGAAAGACAAATAGCTTGTGATCTCGCTGCAGTATAAAAACAACTTGCCAAAACTTTCATCTTGAGCACAGTTTCAATTCATTTGGATTCTACTTATTACTTGCTTAATTGGTTCCTGGAAAAACAAAAAACTGTACAAAGATATGTCGAGAACACAAGACAGAGGGGGAAAGTATTCAATTTTGCCCTTGGAATATTACTGCTAGTTTAACTACCATCTGTCACTGTTCACTTGGAAAGTCCGTGCCAATGCCGGCATTTGAGCCAGGTACTGCTACTTCTGAAGCATCACACCTTGTGCTCTCAAAGAGATGCTACGTTCAGTTTGGAAACAAAGAAAGCCTGTAACCCTGACAGATGAAAACTCTCTTATCTATAGAATCCAGGATCAGGGAAATATTTAACAGGGAATAACAGATAAATATATGTAAGACTATAAGAATTCCCAAGATGTTTGTATTTGTACTCTCTCTAATTTAGATCCATAAGAAAGGCCTTCTTTAATCCTTTGATATCATAACACACAAAATGTGTTTAGCCGTACAGAAAAAATCTTTCACAGATGTAGCACTGCAATAATAAATCTGTTTAAATCTTGCTTGAGACACATTTCAAGGGCATAATTTACTTCTGTGTATAATTAACACAATGAGCTATTTGCATAATATTAAAGCAAGATCAAATATGTGGTGTCCCCAGTTAATTTGTATGTGGAATTATTTTATGTAGAGTTTGAAGAGCATCCATGTTTTGAACCAATGTTGTACACCTGTATAATGAGTAACAGGCCTGTTTTGGACCTGAAATTCAAAGCCCTGGAGCTGAACATGCCTAAACTTTGGAGAAGTTTTGATTCAGATGTGAATTTTATGGCTTTGGGGCCTTCTCTAATTTTGAGTGGCTAAGCAAGGAACATTAAAAGAGTGTAGAGCTACGCGAGCCATATAGCTTGAAAGGGACAAAAGTTAACCCATCTATATTTCTTAAGAACATAGGAATTGTCATAATAGATCATGCACATGGGCCATCTAGATAGCAATCTGTCTCTGAAAGTGGCCAGCAAGATACCAGATATCCCTAAGAAAACAATGATTGAATTACCTGCCATATGGAAATGTGCCATATAGAAAGTTTCTTCCTAACCTCCATTAGTGGTTTAAGCCCGGAAGCATGAGGGTTTATATCCTTTTTATTTTTTTTATCCTGTATATTTCACCAGGCTGGGGCAGGGGATTGGGGTGTGGGAGAGGGTGAGGGGTTGGGCTCTGAGAGGGAGTTTGGGTGCAGGAGAGAGTGCGGGGTGCAGGCTCTGGGAGGGGGTGCGGGAAGGGTCGGGCTCTGGGAGGGAGTTTGGGTGCGGGAGGGGGTGCGGGGTCAGGCCCTGGAAGGGAATTTGGGTGCAGGAGGAGGTGCGGACTCCAGGAGGGAGTTTGGGTGTGGGAGGGGGCTCAGGGCTGGGGCAGGGAGTTTGGGTGTGGGAGGGGGTGCAAGCTCTGGGAGGGAGTTTGGGTGCGGGAGGGGGCTCAGGGCTGGGGAAGGGAGTTTGGGTGCAGGGGGGGGGTGCGAGCTCTGAGAGGGAGTTTGGGAGGGGGTCTGGGCTCTAGGCTGGGGTAGGGGGTTGGGGTGCGGGAGGAGGTGAGGGGGGCAGCGCTTACCTCAGGCGCCTCCCCAAAGTGACCGGCACACCCCTCTGGCAGCAGCTCCTAGGGATGGGCCCAGCCCAGGGGGTCTCTGCATGCCGCTGCCCGCAGGCACCGCCCCACTGCTCCCATTGGCCACAGTTCCGGCCAATGGGAGCTGCTGAGTCAGAATTCAGCCACGCAGGCAGCAGGCGGAGACCCACTGCCCCCACCCCCAGGGGCCGTAGGGCTGCTGCCAGGAGCGGCACAGAGTGAGAGCGGGCAGGAAGCCTGCCTTATCCTCACTGCACTGCTGGCGGCAGCGGCCATGGGCCCCCGAGCCCTTTTAAATCATCCGGGCCCCTGGGTAATTACCCCCTTAACACACACACACACACACACACACACACCGTTGGCGGGCCTGGCAGTTACAGAGAATGAGGCTGGAAAAAATACGTTAAAAAATTCTAGCAACCTTTTATTTGGAAAACCTCTAGCACCCGCATGCTTTGAAGCAGGAACTTGAAAGCTGGTGGGGGCAGGGGAGGGTGGCCTTTGTGTCAGGAATGTGCTCTTTGTCATCTCTGTGAAAATCTCTGTGGCCAATTTATAAATCTTTGAAAAAATCAAAGTTTCCACATGCTCAGTCTTTACTAAGGCTTTACTGCTGCAGTCTATGCTTTGTCTGGGTCTGGGCACTTGAACAGATAGCCAGAAGACTCTTCCCTGTGCTTTCAGTGGCACCCCTGCAGGTGCCAAGGCAGCGTAGAGAATGCAGCTATTTGATTTGATTGCAGAGGTGATAAGAGCCAGACTTGGGGAAGTGGGTAGATACACTGGGACAAGGAGTCTTGAGAGAGATGGGGAACGCATCACTGGGACTAGAGGCTGGCATGGGGGAGATGGTACTGGCAGGCAAGGAGACGAGGCCTGGGCGCTGGGTGGGAGAAGATTTGGAGCTGGGGGGTGGAAGAGAAGATTCATAAATTTTAAGTCAAGGAGGGACAATTAAATCATCTAGTCTGACCTCAGGAGAGACTGGGACTGCTGGGTGAAGACACTGGGAACCAGTAGGGCAGGGGAACGGAGGGACATCTGATGAGGACACAGGATGCAGGGAAAGAACTGGAATTAGCTGGGCAAAGAGAGTAGGACAAAGAACCCTGCAGGGGAGGAGACTGGAGAAAGAGATTAGGGAGGGTGACTGGGAAAAAAGTGGGGAGTAGGAATGTAGCTGTGAGGCAGGGAATTGGAGGCTAGGAGGTGGAAAGATTGGAAAAGAGAGAGAAAGATTGGACAAGGAGCTAGGAGGAGCGTAACTGGGACTCACTGTACAAGGTGGCTAGGGACAGAAGGGGTCAAGCTCAGGGGGAATTTATTTCTGAAACCGACTGGCAAAGCATCTCACCTCTCTGGTCCACATAGATGATGACAACTTACTATTGCTATCACCTACTCTGTTACCTCAAGTGACCACATTCTGTGTGGTAGATCTAAAAGTTCTAATCCTGTTGATAATTCATGTGGGTGTCAATATGATGCCAGATGATGGAATTTCTGTTTTTTCAATTTGCTTTTTTAAAAACCTAGGAAATCACACACAAACTGTTAAGAGTACATTATTAAGGTGGAAAAGTCAAGCACTCAAAAGTTAGGAAACATGAGAGTTAAGGTTGCCTGTGCAACCTTAATATGGCCCCTTGTGTATCAGAGGGGGTAGCCGTGTTAGTCTGAATCTGTAAAAAGCAACAGAGGGTCCTGTGGCACCTTTGAGACTAACAGAAGTACTGGGAGCATAAGCTTTCGTGGGTAAGAACCTCACTTCTTCAGATGCAAG